>NW_027108291.1:0-6108 GCF_000696795.3 Halyomorpha halys | reverse complement strand
GCACGACCATCTTCTCCAGATGTAGCGGGCATTCCCTGGTGCCCGCACAATGTTGGAGATCTTTCTCCTCTCTGCCTTGCTCGCTACAGTTTCTGCAGCGCGGTGTCAGTCAGTGTTGAGATATTGAGTTAAGATAAATCTACAAGACGAATAGTTTGTATATTAGTTTGTACTTTTATATGAAACAGGGCCTAGGTGTCCAATCTTTACGCATCTGATACACTTGGCGACTGTCGCCTCGATGTTTTTCCTGGATCGGTTAATTTCCTAGATTTCTCGCCCTGTTTCTCCCGCTAACTCAGTATTCTCTTCTTTGCCAAGAGTTATAAGTATTCCTAGGCCGATTGTATTCTATCCAAGCCCATCCCGGCTCTTCTACTTCCGTTCAGGCCTCCTGTTACCTGGCGCTTGAGTATATTAGTTCCTGAGGACACTCTACAAAGGAGCGTTCTCTCAACATTTCTTCCCTCGTCCCCAGCTCTTTCGCCAACTGAATCTATAGTACATTGGATAGGAATTACATCCTGCCTTGTACCTGGATTGTCTCCACCACCTCGCTGAGTTTATCGGCGATTCTGTTGTATCGTGCCAGGAGTTCCGCAGCATACTGCCCATTAGACTGTCTCGGTTTCTTCGTCCTCTTCAGGAGTCCACCGTCCTCCTAGAAAACGCCTTCTTCAGTCTCGCCTTGATGATGCTCAAGGGTTTCTCCTCATCTGTTTGAATTTGATTGAGGATACTTCTTTTCACCCTGTAGACGACTGCTGCCCTTAACGCCTCATCATCCTCACTGTCAAGCAGGTTTTCGGCTGTCTTCGCTTCTATTCGACCAATCAGCCGACCACCACCTTTTAAGAAATGAGTTGACTGCAGCTGCAGGTTGGTAGGCTGCAGCTGGAAGTGGTTGGTGAAGTTCTGGCTTTCGATGTTTAGAACTGGTGCTCTCACTATTCCGTTACTTGCCATAAATCAGAGAGAAGAAAGAAAAAAGAAGAACATATTTAGATTAGAAGAATTAAAAATTGTTCTAGTATCCAAAGATCCCGGGTTTCGGCACCAGTTAACTGTTATCAGGTTCGAAAATTCAAGAAAAGGAATAAGGGACAAGTAATGACACTCCCGGTTGCAACTGAAACACTGCTTTATTCGTCTCAACGCTCCTCTATATATATTATACAATCAGCTTATATTAGATAAATAGCTTATAGACATCGGAGTAACAGCTAACCTGTAGCTAACCGGAGTACCTCCCTCCCACCAGCTTACGAACAATCCTCGTAAACTATATAATATAACAACGTAGAAAACAAAAACAATAAATAACAACTATTTACAAAAAAAAAAAATGATCCTATACACATATAATTGTAAAAACTCACAAGCTACGTTAAATTAACGCTAAATACAAAATTTAAACCTAATAATAAATTTTAAGGACCCAAATAGATCAGTATAAGAAGTGATCTCGTGTGCCGAAACCCGGGACCTTCAACTAGTGCAGTTATGTAAGAACGGAAACTTGTTTGTTTCCTTTGTTCTATCTCTCTCAATCGTTCTTATTTCTGTTTGTCATTCACTCTTTTTTTTTTTTTTTGCTGGGATGCTTTCGTCAATATTTTATGATTTAGCAATATTTTGAGAGCACCGTTTGTGACAGTGCCAGATAATCCTCCTGCAGCTACAATGATAGAGTCACAACAAGGTCAGGGGCTTCCACCACTACCTAGCAGCACATGCGAACACTTTAGAATGGATCAAAATTCGCACCGCTACGTCGCAGGACTTGAGGAAGGCTATTTAAGATTTAGACATGTTCACCGGGGAGACAGGTGAGCTAAACCATTTTATAAAAGGAGAGATCGCCTGATGGCATGGATAGAGGCTAAAGTTGGGGAGAACCTGCTAGACAGAGAGGATGCGAACTCGTTAAAAGCCCCAGTGGTGTGCAGGATCAAACGAAGCATTCTGAACCAAATCCTGGCCGACGAAGAGACACCGTGGAGCCTGGTGAAGGACAGACTGAAAAAAGCGTTCGTCGGCGGCAGATGGACACCCGAAGAAGACATCTTTAAGATGTTCCAAGAAGAGAAGAGGCAGAATCGCGTTATAGCGTGCTATAACGGGAGCTCTTGGGAATCGTGTGGGCAATCAAGCACTTTCGACCAATCACTTTACACCAATCACCGTCCTTTTCAAAGGGTAGGAAAACTCAAGGAATCGTCGCCTCGCATAATTCGAAGGAAGGAACTCCTAAGCCAGTTTTATGTGGATAAGATGTACAAGCCGAGGAAGGAAAACATGATGGCGGACTGGCTGTCTCGGACAATCACCGTCAATGCTACGGAAGAAGAACCAGCGGGGGACGTCCACTAATTTCTAATAGAGTGGACTCCGGGAGAGGGGGAAGCTTCAAATACGCAGGACCAGAATGAGGGTCCGTCGTCAGGAGATGGCAGCTAAACAGGGGACAGGCCGTCGGAAAAGGAAGAAATCGACGAAATCATAAATGATAAGAAGCTTCAGATAGTGTGGAAGACGAGGACTTTCGGACTATCTATACATACACATGGTATGGATAGAGCTGCGTCAACACCATATGGTTGCAACCAGGGGCACGAGAAGAACAAATATGGAGCGCACTGTTGGACGCATTGAAAGCAGGGAGAACTTACTTTCTGTATGTAGGCAACGCGGTGATGTGGGATAAAATCAAAGGACTGTGGAGAACAGAACAGATAGGAATCGACCGAACGTTTGTCCGTTGTGCGAGAATGGTAGAGACCCTTCGAGATGAACGGCAAAAGGAGGTCACTCTCGTCTACCACCAAGGGACAACCAACCACCGCGGGGAGAGTGAGACGAGGCAAGCTCTCAAGCGACGTTACTTCTGAAGAAGGCGGTGCGTGATGTCATAGGAGACTGTAATGTGTGTCTTTGCACGAAATACGATCGGGACCAATCTCGAACGGTAAAAGAAGAGACACCCACGGCACAGAGACCGCTCATGGACATTCAGATCGACTCCTTTACGTGGAAGGGTTACAGATGGGTCACTGCCATTGACCTCTTCAGCAATGACAATGTCGTACCAAGTGCAAAATCGATCATCCAAGGCCGTATTAGCCGCACTCAAGACATGGTTCCAATTTTATGGTGTCCCAGATCTAATTTCACCTGACAGGGGGAAGGGAATTCGATTATGCCTCGATCAGGGAAGAAATTAAGGCTTTGGGGGTGGACTGGCATATTAACACTCCGGGTCATCCAAAAAGTAGAGGGGGTGGAGAGACTTCACAGCACCCTAAGTGACCAGCTGAGGGTTTACCATGCGGACAAAGGGTTGAGGACGAGTTGATGATAAGGGCTGTGGCCGCGTACAACCACTCCATCCACTACGGGGTTTTCACCGTTCGAAATTTTATTTGGCCTTCAGGGGCCAGGAATTTTATGGACACAGCGGAAGCGGAGGGGGAAATCGTTAGTCACAGGATGACCATGCGAAAGTTATGGGAAAAAGCGAGAGGGCGGATTGAACGAGAGAAACAGCGGCGAGTGGCGCGACAAAATTTAGATCTCCGTGATGTGCTGGGAGATATTAAAATTGGGAGGGTTGTATATCGTAGGTTGGGGTCCAATAGGAGCAAGGAATCCCTGAGCTATGTGGGGGCATTTCGGGTGATTACAATCAGGGAAGACAATGTAGTCACAATAGAAAGCAAGCAGGAACCGAAGAAAAAGTGTACGTATTGAACAATTAAGGTTCCCAGCGACGCTAACTCTATAACACTCTCCTTCTCATCAAAAATGAAACAGGTTGCTTTCGTGGGTGTGTTTTTTTTTCCTTTCTTCTCTTTTTCCCAATTGTGTAAAATAGAGAACCGTGCAAAGTAAGGCATTGTGTAAATATGAGAGTCTTATAAATAGAATTAGTTATGTTTTCTGTGTATTTTTATTTTTTGTTTAGTTGTAAGCAGTCATTCGAAAAAGTGTATTTGATTTTTTTTTGTACATATAAGTTTGAGTTATGTTTTGTTCCAATTGTTTTTATTTCATTTTGTTTGTTTTTATTTTGAGTTTACGAGAGGTTGTTCGTAAACTCCCCTGCTAGTTAGCGGAGTTATATTCAGACTACCGGTATTATTGATTGTAATCCTAAAACTCCCCCTGTCAACAATGGCAGAACGTATATATATATAAGTTACGGACTGTCACCTGACAGGTCCATATCAGCTGATCGAGAACAGCTGACCAATTGTATATAAATAAACGGATAGGCTCCTCAAATAGACCAGTCTTTGAGAGCACTTCAAGCGTTTCATTTCGCACTCCTCTCTCTCCTATTATTTTTAGTTTCACTTCAGTAAAAGATAACTGGTGCCGAAACCCAGGAACTTTAGATACCGGATTAATTTTCAGTCTAAAAGAAAAAATTGTTTTCATTCTTCTCTTTGACTTATGACCAGTAACGGAATAGTGAGAAGAGCAATTCTGAACCTCGAGAATATGGACCAAAACAACCAACCTCAAGCTGCAACCAATCAAACTTTAGCAGCAGGTAACCAGCCTCCGGAGCAGATTCAGCCACTACCAGAAGTCTCTTAACGCAATTTCATGCCACGACGCTTGAATGGATTAAGGTCCTTACGACAACCAAGGACCTGAGGAAGGCAGTGTCGGACCTAGAAAAATTTACCGGAGAGACCGGAGAATTAAATCATTTTTTAAAAGGGGGCGATCGCCTAATGGGGTAAATAGAAGAGAAGACGTCGGAGGATCTAATGGATAACGAGGATGCAAAAGCACTGAAAGCAGCGGTAGTCTGCCGAGTAAAAAGAAGTATCCTAAATCAGATTCAGGCCCCCTGAAAGGACACCAAAGAAAGACTAAAAGGCATTCGCAGGAGGACGGTGGACCCCAGAGGAGGATATATTCATGATGAACAGACAAAACGAAAAAAATCGAGAAAGTCTAGTGGGCAGTATGCCACTTCCTGGCACGCTATAACAGAATCACTGATAAACTAAGTGAGATGATGAAGACAATTCAAGTAGAGGGTCGGATGCAATTCCTATCCATGGTACTGAAGATTCAGTTGGCAAAAGAACTAGAAAAGAAGGAGGGAATGCCGGAAGACCGCTGGAATGTGCTCAGATCTTATAGAGACCAACGCTAGGGAGGTGGAAGCCCGAATGGAAGTAATAGAGCCGGGGTGGACCCAGATAGAATATCAAAGGCCGAGAAACAATCCTAACCCTTGGAGAAGGAGAGAGCACAGAGATGGTAGGAGAGAGAGAAATAGTAACCAGGAAAATAGAGCGTCCCAAGCGAGACCCAGAAACAATGGTCGGCGGGAGGAACGCAAGTGTCATGGTTGCGGGAAGGTTGGGAATCTAGTGGCGCATTGCCCGCGCACGATGTTTTGAATGAAGGGCAGAGGGACATATTGCCCGACAGTGTTCCTACATGTATCGGCGGAAAGAGCAGAATCAGCCTGAAGCCATGGAGGTAAACGCACAGAGATTACGGAGGAGGAAAATCTCGCGAAGGACGAGACCTCGGAGACAGAAAATGAAGCAGAAGACTCTGGGCGAGAGAATGGTCAGCAAGAAAAGAGGGCTTGGAGAAGAACCGGAGAAACTGCTAGAAGAAGAGGAGAGTTTTGAGGAGTGTTCCCACAGAGAGGCGACCGCACGTTAGAGAACCATCATGTGGGAGGAGAGCACGACGGTCTGCCTATTATACGAGGGAAGAGAGGAGTAAGCTGTCTGGTGGACATTGGGAGCTCATACACAATCGTCTGCCGAGAGGCCCTTGACAGATTGAGTGATGGAGAGAGGAAACTACTAGTCATAGTATGTAATTGTCAGTTGATCACTCTGGGTGGGTCTACCAGATAATCATTGGTTTTGATCTTTTGGAAAAGGTTTTCCATTTTTTTTTTTTTACAAAGAAGTGGAAGTACGGTGCACGAAATCGCATTGAAGCAGGATAAGGAGACGTACGTGAAGGAGAGGCGATACCACCTCCTGACAAGGTGTGAGACCGGATGTCCAGGGCCCTTTTTCATAATAAAGTACAAACTAATACTATTAGTGTTATCGATTTAAC
>NW_027108290.1:16589-16973 GCF_000696795.3 Halyomorpha halys | reverse complement strand
ATCTTCTGAAATTGCTGAGAAGTCTGCTGATTCTTTGTGTATGTGTGGGCATGGGCGTAGGCAGGATTTCGCCAAGGGGGGAGGCAGACCTCAGCCCATTACACACAATCACACATTTGCACATACACATTCGGAAACATTGGGTAAAAGAAAGAATGTAATTCCACCATTGTATTCCAAAATTTGTCTTTATATATAATTTTTATTTATTTATTTTATTTTTTGCATTCTGAAGTTAAAAAAAAAATAAATTCATAAACGATTGTAATTTGATGAAGTAAATTATATTAGAATCATTAACATTTCTACAGTGATTGGTACTGTTCGAAATTTGTTCCAGTACGAAGGGGAATGTTACAAAGAATTAATAATCCCTTAAATAAT
>NW_027108290.1:13865-14208 GCF_000696795.3 Halyomorpha halys | reverse complement strand
CATAGTTTTCATTAAAGTAATCAAAAATTGGGGTGAGATAACTGCCTTTTTTCTTGTCTTGGGCTCTTGTAATATACGTTGTAAGCCATTGCACTGATATAGGATATAGCATTGCCAACTGTTTAATTTAGATATTCCCCAGAGTAAAAGTTGGGGGATATTACCTAAACTAATTTTTATATGCTGGTATGTCCGGTTTAACTAATGGAGTGGACTGTATTTATAAATGATAACTATGATAAACAGAATAAAATTCCTCTATTTTGTATGATTGATGACAATAGATTACAATTTGACAAAGATTATTACAATTTGGATTATTGTGTTAGATTTAATTTTGATA
>NW_027108290.1:6274-7035 GCF_000696795.3 Halyomorpha halys | reverse complement strand
TAAAAATCTTATCAGAGCAAAGTAAAAATAATTAAGTGTTTAGTATACTGTTAGTAGTGTCTTAAACATTTCATGTTAATTTTAGTTATTGTTTATAGTTTTTATTTATACATAAATGTATATTATTTTTTTTTTACCTAAGGGCCCTATGTGTGACTTGCTTTAGTCAGACCCTGACGACAGAGGTGGTTGGGGTTTGTCTCTAGAAGGTGCTGGTTACACTTTCAGTCAAGATGTTTCGGAAACATTTTTTTAATTTTTTTTTCTTTATTTACTGTGTGTGTACAAGTAATAAATACAATAAGTAAATATGTTGTATGTTTCATATACACTTGAAAATCTTGGAAAGGAGCCACCCATAGGTGGTAATTCAAGCATTAATTTAAATTAGAAGGTCCCGTGGCCATCTTCTTTTCACAGGCCTCGGAGGATTATCAGGGATTGTTAAAGATGAGAGATTAAAAATTAATGGGTTAGGATGGGTAAGGAGTTTGGAATGAAAAGACGCATATCTGTTTTGGGCCAAATCTGCAACGAATGTGATGTTAAGGTCTTTTTGGATGAGTTTATTTGTAACGTATTAAGGAGTATCAAGGATTTTGGATTGTAAGGATGGGATGTGGGAGAAATTCGATGGGGTAGAGCCCCAGAGCTCAATTCCATATATCCAAATTGGTCTGATTATCGTAGTGTATACTAATGTTTTGTAGTGAATGGGAAGTTTAGAGCGTTTGTCAAGTAAGTGTTGTAGCAATCGGAAT
>NW_027108290.1:0-544 GCF_000696795.3 Halyomorpha halys | reverse complement strand
TGCGGATAGATAGGTTCAGCAGTTGTAAAGAGTGAAAAAGAAACTCCATGAAAAGCGTTCTGCACTCAATTGCAAAAATGTCATACTTTTCTCGACAATGCGCGACTTCATACGGCAAGGGTAACTAGATAAAACATTCTTTGGCTTGCATGGTCTGTTTTACCACATCCAACTTACTCTCCGGATCTTACCTCGATAGACTACAACCTTTCCTGTTCCTTACAAAACATTTTGAATGAAGAAACCTTCAATTATGAAAAACAAGTCAGTCAGCCTGTCAAAAACTTCTTCCAGTCCAAACCACATTTTACATGGAAGGAATTGATGAACAGCCAGGAAGATGGGAGAAGATTATAGATAATAATAGTGAATTCATTATAAATTAATAAAATTTTGTTATTTAATCAGAGCAAAATAAATGTCTGGTAAAAAAGGGAAGTTACTTATAATCATTATAATTTAATTAATGAGCGAACGAACATACCAAAATAACTATTAATTTTGAATCTAATTAACAAAGTAAGAGAATTGATAACATAAAATA
>NW_027108289.1:2872-3223 GCF_000696795.3 Halyomorpha halys | reverse complement strand
TGATAGAACTCCAATAACATTTCTAGAGGAGAAGATCTCGAGGCCATCTTCTTTTCAGACGCCTAGGAGGGTTATTAGGTAATGAAGGAGAAGCCGGGTTAGAAACGAGTTGGAAGTTTATTATGGAAGGATTGGTAACTGGTTCTGGCCAAATGGGCAACATAAGGGGCATTGAGGTCCTGATAGATGATTTGATTTGTGACAAAGTAAGGAGCATTAAGGATTTTACGAAGGATTTTGGACTGTAAGGATTGATTTCTGGAGGAATTTGATGGTTTAGTGGACCCCCAAAGCTCAACTCCGTATGTCCAGATAGGCCTTATAATAGTCATGTAGATCAGTCTTTTGTAA
>NW_027108289.1:0-1427 GCF_000696795.3 Halyomorpha halys | reverse complement strand
CAAGAACAGCCGCGGTGCCCATATGCCCGAAATCATTTTCAAATGTTAATGTCACGTATTGATCTTTCGAATAAAAAAAATTTTTGATTACAATTTAATTTTTTGTGTTATTTTTTACAATTTCAAGTTCTATCGGGCTTAAAAAAAACCCTATATAAAGCCAGGGTTATATTATGTGATATTGATGGTGATGGTGATGGGACACACCAATGATATGTGTTAATGGACATAAAGGCCTCAAGATATGTGTATTTATAATACTTACAAGTGGCTATAATACAGCCTGTTGCCACCGCACTGGTAAAGGCGCAAGTTACGATATCTGGAGTAGAAGGTTATTTTGATGTTTTAGCGAGTCCAGAAATTTAATATGTCTTCTTCTGATAAAGTCAGGGACCGTTGGAACCATTTTTGAAGAACCACCGACTTCTCCTTCTTCCGTGTTCTAGTCTAGAGCATCTTCCGCAGCATAGAATTTTAGAAGTTTAGCGCTGTGTACCATCCGAGAAGTGGATGGACAAAGAGACGGTGCTGGACGGAGTATGGTTTTATAAATATGTTATTTTAACAGGAGTGAAAGGGGTCTTAATAAATGGACAATAAATAAAACATAAATTAAAACCAGAAGAGAGGCTCTGTTAATTGCTTATGTATGTTATGTATTATTATTAAACACAATTTTCTAATGTTTAATCAATCATTAACATATATTAATAGTTTATTTAAATATTCTCCAAGATAAACGCATAGCCTAAGGTACAATAGAGGTTGACCATTACATTAACAATATTTGTACCTCAGGACTTTTATTATTTATTTAAACTATTTTTTTTTAGTCATAATCTTAAAATAAAATAATTTTAAAATAACCAAAACGTATTTTCAATCCATGAATAATAATTAAATTATTATTATATAAGGTATTAAATAAGGTCACTGAATGGAAGATTTTTTTTTTCAAATATTCAAACATATCAAAACCCAGTTAATCTCATCAATTCAGAAGTCCTTTCCCGGTATTATACGGGATAAATCGTTAGCAGAGAAGCATTTGAACCCGAAACTTGATGCATTCAGAAATGTTACATTTAGTTTTAAAAGTAAAAAAAAAAAGTGTTGTGAAGAAATATTTGAACTGTCTTTATATTTATTATTTATACAATTTATCTCCTGTTTATTCAAGATAAGAGGCCCTGGTACCTTATCGAGTCCTTTGTCTATGTACATTATAATATTTTTGATAATTATATGAATGAAACTTCATATCATTTAGGTTATACATAATTATTAATTAGAGCATTAAATATATACATATATTGTTCATATGTTATGTCATATATGTTATTAATATATGTCAATAGCTCCTTAAACGGGGATACTGAACTATCAAAAATATTTATTATTAAATAATTAATTTAATTTTTGTC
>NW_027108288.1:35935-51558 GCF_000696795.3 Halyomorpha halys | reverse complement strand
ATAGAGAGAGAGAGAATGAGAGAGAAAGAAAGAAATTCTTTCTTAGAAATGCTGCCCAAATACATCAGGTTGCTACATACACAGCATACTAATCAATCCATAATCGGACATATATAAATTACATGTTATGATAAAATAGACAGAAAACAGTTTTTTTTCCCAACTGTTTCCTTTTATAATCAATTTCAGTCTATTCGCCAAATACAAATATTTCTATTCATTCCTTTTTTTTCTTTCCCTTTTCTGTTCTTTCAATTTTACCATTTCGTAATTTTCAATTCACCCGATCAACAAATTCACTCTCCCGAATTCACTCTTCTGATCCGTCGGTGTCAACACAATAGACCTCCTCGATGCAGGTGATGTATTTTCTTTCAAGGAACTTGATCAATTCTTCTGAACCTGTGGTGCCAGCGTGTTATAAGGAGGGAGTTGTTGGGGGCATTTCCCAGCACCTGAGCTGGCTTTTCAGACTCTCTGCCGCATTTGCTACACAGGAACCCAACTTCTCCTTGCTGTCCACTGGTTCCTGGGACTCTACGCAGGGGTACGTAGTTGATATTAAGATTCAGTGCGAGTCTGACCCCGAGAGTACCTGCTTGTCACATACATATCTATTTGCTTTCGGGGTCTCTTTGAAATGGCGAACACCGATACCCTGCCACCTGGAACTGGCCCATTCTTTGAAAGCATTCTCACGCAACGACTGCCGTAGAGCTCTCACATTTTGGTTGCCCTTATCCGCCCCAAATCTATCAGCACATGCCGCGATTTCGTCTTCGTAACTGAATATAGACAAAGAGGGCATCCGGAACATTCGACAGTCGCTGGGCAATGGACCAATTCTGTAGTGGAGCTTCCCATTGACTGCGGATCAGAGCCAGTCCCCGATACCTCCTGGCTACGTACAGCATCGCCGACGAGGTGTTAGCGGGGAGCCCGATGATGGCCTTGATACTCCTGCGGATATTGGTATCAATGCCCTCCAATATCGCAGGATGTATCTTTGTGAGGGGAGCATCCTGGAGAGGGTAAACAAGGCCTGAGAACAAGTATTGGTTGACGACGTTGATCTTCTGTTCGGGCTTGAGCTGATGATCCCGTGCCTGGGCTCACCAATTTATCGAGGTTATTAGTAATATTTGTCAGCACCTCTTCTCCAAATACTAGCTCTCCCGAGAATGTACATCCAAGATATTTGATGGTGTCCTCGGCTTTTGCCGTTTGGATGACCTCCGTATTCTCAAGGGAGAGCCTTGTTGACCGCAACTCTCCTTTGTCTATTACGATACCCACACTTTTCTTTGCATTTATTGCCAAACCAATCTCCGCGAGCATCCTCTAGACACGAGTTATTATTCTTTCCACAGAACCCCTGTCGCGCGCCGTTACAGCCTGATCGTCCGCGAACCCTTTGAGGACCACACACTCTATAATAAGTTATAATCGGAGTATAGGTATTATGAATCTTAATACTTAAACTCACCATGCCAACAAACCAGAATGTATATATATAGAGGATTAAGGAGTAAAATGAATCAGGTCGATGAGGAAACGCCGAGGAGCCTGGTGAAGGAGAGATTTAAAAAGGCATTTGGCGGTGGCAGATAGACACCCGAAGAAGGCGTTGTTCGGATGTTCCGTAAAGAGAAAAAAACCGAGGAAAAGTAACAGGCAGTTCGCTGGAGTTCTCTTCGCCCGTTTCAATCAAATTACGGAGAAGATGAGAGAAACAAGAAGCATAGCAGAGGTGCAAGCGATTATGGGGTTCCAATCAACCATTCTAAAAGTACAGCTCGCCAGGGAGACAGGTAAACGATAGGGCTTTCCCGGAGATCGTACCTTCATGGACTGTGCGCAAGAGATGATGGACGCCAGCGCGAGAGAAGAGGAAGCTAGGGTGGGAGTCGAAGAGGCTGGCTGGACAAGGGTCTCGTACAGTCGACCGAAAGCTGCACCAAGCTCGTGGAGAAGGAGTGAGTTCCGAGATAGCGGAAGGGAAAGAATTGGGACCGGAGGAAGACGACCGAACCAAGGCACCAAACAGAAGGTTAGCGTAAGGAGAGAGGACCGGAGATGCCATGGTTGTGGCAGAACTGGGCACCTGTTGGCACAGTGCCCGCGTACGAAATGCTATGAGTGGGGGAATGAAGGGCATATGGCGAGGTATTGCCCGTATCTATTCAGGCGGAGAAATACGAACCAGGGCGAACCAATGGAGGTGATAAACACGAAGCTATCCAAGTACAGATTGCTGTCGACAACAAAAGGTTGAATTTTTATTTTATCTACAATCCCCCAAAATAAAAGTGTGATCTCTGGTGGCTTGAGAATCTATGTGACAATCAGAAACTGGTTATGGGAGATTTCAATGTTCATTCGCCTAGATGGGGGTATAAAAGGTCCGATACAACAGGTAGCATAGTAGAAAATTTCATTGATTGTGGACCAGTGTTGTAAATCGAGAATGATGATAATTAGCCGACTTTTTTTGCCTACAACGGGCAGCAAACGCATCCGGATCTTGTACTCAGTCATCTGAGGCTGGAAAATTAATTAAGTCTTTAATTACAATTGGCTGGTAATAGCATTCTCTTACTTGAAATTATAGCAAGCAAACTGTATAGAAAGCAAAGAGAACTATGCTTTCCGAAATGGAATTTCAAAAAAGCCAAATGGGAGGATTACTAACGACAGTCCGATATGGGAATCACTGAACAATTGCTCACCGGTAACATAGATCACATATACAAACAACTGAAGGACCAAATACTCGAATGTGCCATGCATTTTATACCGAGAGGTAAAATAAAAAAGTATACCCCTTTTTGGACGGATGAGATCGAAGAGATAAAGGTGGAAAGAGATGTGGCTAGGAGGACAGCAAAAACAAGTGGTTCCCAAAAGGATCGTATAACCTTAAAACAAAAGAACGGTATCGTTAAAAGACGCATTATAGCTTCGAAAAGTGATTATTAGGTTTATAATTAGATTATAATTAGAAAGCATGCTGAGGGTCAAATGCCAAAAGCGTAATTCTAAAGTTCATTAATTTAACATGGGAAAATGCCGCAAACTTCCTAGATGAACGTTCCCACATCAAACCCCTTCCAGTCCAGCTTACGACCTGGCCATTCAACACTCCGCAAATCCGCTCTGCTTAAATTAACCCACGAGCTCCAAACTGCCATGGAACACCAAAACCTAAATATCCTCATTCTTCTGGATTTCTCCAAAGCATTTGATACGGTTGACCACAACATCCTTTTCCCAAACTACGAAATCTTCCTTTATCTAACAGTGCTTTGCGATCCTTCCTATCCGATCGTTCCCAGAACGTCGTGGTTCCTGATAAACCTCCATCAATGACTCGACCCCTCACCTGTGGCGTCCCTCAGGGTTCATCGCTATCCCCTACCCTTTTCGATATCTACATCAATGACCTTCCCATCCTTATCCAACATTCTCAATACCATTTGTACGCAGATGATTTCCAAATTTACCTTTCCTTCCCACCTTCTGACCTATTAGTTGCTACGGAGAAGATCCAAGAAGACTTGAATAGAATTAGCCAGTGGGCACAAGAAAACAAGCTTAAGTTGAATGCAGAGAAGACTAAGGCAATCGTAATAGGATCCAATCACCTCCTAAAAACTATTCCTCTTATTCCAACCTTATTCCTAAACAACAATCAAATACAATTCCATCCATACGTTAAAAACCTTGGTGCCACTATAGACCAAACTCTCTCCAGGAAAAACCACGTCTCCGATATTTCCCGTCGTACCTTTTCCACCCTGAAGCGTTTAAATTATCTTCGTCACCTACTTCCTTTTGAAACCAGGAGGGTCCTAGTTACTCCCTTAATATTCCCCCACTTTGACTATTGCTGTGTGGTTTACGGGTAGTCTGTGGGGATCTCGAATCAAAATTAAAACGGTTAAATAATTGCTTTGTACGATTCCTCTTTGGGGTCCCCAGGCTGGTCACCCGATTTTATGAAGAGTTGAAGTACCTTTACCCCTCCTTCCGTCGTAAATATTTCCTTGCTTCCTTTCTCTATCATGTTATCCAATCCCGCCATCCATCGTACATCTCAGATATCCTTCAATTTAAGTCCTCAGTGCATTCCCGCAGTACCCGCTTACATATAAGTCTGAGATATGTAATTGCCCATCGAACCGCAGCCTTTGGTAGATCTTTCCTCATCCGTTCCTCTTCCCTATGCAATTCTATTCCCTCCTTTATTCGTAGTTCTAACACCCTTCTAATCTTCAAATCCCGTAACTTCGACTACTACCCAATTCCGGAAGAATAACAATTGAAAGTTTCAAAAAAGCTTTATATATTTTCTGTATTTTATGTCTTAGATCTTCGTTTATAATTGTAAATATGTACACTAGCAGAAATTATATCTTTTCATTTATTACTTTTAGTTTAATTCTATTTGATTTTTTATAATTTTTTTTTCTTTTTATTTACTATCAGAAGTCATCTTATGTTTTATGTTATGATATGACAAGTGGTTTCATTTTATTTGTTTTATCATTATTTAATATATTCTGTTAATTATGGTTGTTTAATTGTATATTTTTAAATTCACTGTATTATTTTATTTTATGACATCTTGTAATTTCATCTCTATTTTGTAATTTACTCTAAGGCTCTAAAGCCTATTTTTGACGCCTGTATTCTAAAGGGATCAATCCCGGAATAAATAAAGATTATTATTATTATATGTTCATCAGAGTGTACAGAGTTGTTATTTATAAACAAACTACCAACAAACCTACAAGATATTTCTATCTCCCTTTTCCCTTGTTCAGTCATTGAGCTCACAAACGTTTAACTTCGGAAGACTGATAAGTAGATAGGCTGACATTGATCTCCAGCTGGGAGGAGTGGGGTAGCCGAACTGCTGATAAGAGCAGCCAGGTACGGATGAAATGCCGCTACCTTCACTATTAATAATCGCTGTAATGGCTAGTCCGATTTTCGTAGGAATTTAGAGGTATTCACTCTTCCTTTTAATCTACACGCATGCCAATGTTCGCTAAGATTATGCGCAGTCAGTACATTTATTTTGTGATTTTCGTCTTCCATGTTGATTTCGTACTTTACTGTTTTTTCATTTTATTTTGTCAATTATTAGTCTTCTTACTTCAATTTTTTTATTTATTAATTTTACATCAGTGCACTAATACTTATGTGGTCCGACCGAAACGTTGGAAGTATTAGCACAATTATATAAAATTAATAAATAAATAAATTGAAGAAAGAAGGCTTTTAATTACTAGATAAAAAAAAACACAGTAACTATTTACAGTTTTTAGTTTTTTGAGGACACCGCGGATCATAAATGTGCTCAAAATAAAATCATCTATTTTTTTTTTACCAGAATTAAAAAAAAAGAAATCATCCTTCCTGAAATTCAACAGATCTGCGAGAACAGGAGTAAATAAAAAAATTAACATTTGCGTTGGAGGATATATTTATAATTGTAAACCAACGAATTTCTAATTAACAAATATAGATATTGTTTAACTTAATAAATAAATGTGAGTGGCAAGATTTGCATTTTAATTATTTATTAGCTTGAGGACGTAACCATTGGGAACTAGATTAGGCTGGGGTTGTGAGGATGAAAAGGTAGACACCTTCTTTGGTAGAAAACATCAATTCAGCGGAGAGGGATCTTCAAAGAAGTTGCTGGTCAAAGCCGAAGTGGAGCAAGACATTATGTCCTCGCCTAGAACGCACTCCGTCTCATCAGCTTGTGTCCACTGAAAGCCTTCCATTGTTCACCTTCTACCTTCACCACAGCCACTCTACCATCTTCTATTTGACAAGTACCTTTTTCCAGGCCTAACTAATTATCCCAACACTTAAATTATGAATCGATACCAATCATGAAAGATCGGCAATAATAACATAAAAATTGTTGTAAGTGGAAAATGCATGTCAGGACATGAAACATGATCATGCAACACAGCATAATGATGCCATTATCAAGCATATTTAAGTACTACTGAAGTATCTTCTGCCGCACCCAAGGGCAATAGGTATTCGGTATTAGCTATGTTAGTACACAATTATACCATATATACATAGTGACTAAAAATAAATAATATATTAAATAAATGAGAAAAACACAGATTAAAGATACAGTTTGTCCAGAAACTACCAATTGGTAGCACTTCCATCTCTTCATTTAAAAAAAAAAAAATGCACTTTTGATTGTGACTGGTTAGCGTTGTGACAAGTGAAGATTCTTCTATGGAGTTTGTACTGTAAGAATTGAGAGTAAGAGAAGAATTTGACGGTTTAGCGAAACCCCAGACCTAAGCGTGTATGGTTAAGTAGGCTTGTTGTATATGTATGTGTTTAATGGTAATGTTGTAAATGTATGTGTTTGTATTGAATCGCAACTTTAGTGGACATTTATATTTTATAGAAATCGGAATCCATTCTCAGTTTCTGGTCGATTCAGTCTAGTATAAGGAATAAACATTATTTAAATATTAAAAGTTATTCACTTAAAAAAAAATCAATAGAAAAAAATAAGCCATATTAATCTAAAAAAGAAAGAGATGAGACCTCTACAACCCATAAAGTATTTTGAATTCAATAGTTATTGACAGCCTCCCTCAGCCTCACTACCTCCCCCCCCCCCCAATATTTCTAAAAATCGTCCTTATTAAACAAATCCCTAAAGTCGTAAATATATATTATATATATTTTTTGTCGAAATATTTTGGTCGGTCAGTCTAAACCAACAGTTCTGTTTAGAGTTCTAGTTGCCTCAACACCCCTCCCGAGATTTCTAGAAATTATCCTTATTAAATAAATCCCTAAAGTTGATACCAAAAAGGGCGAAAAAGTTGAAAAAAAGCTGCGCGTATTTATAAATGGTATTTTTCTTGTTTCAAACAACAGAAATGTTTCTTAAAAATATTTAAAAATATAGAACTCTTTGGGATTGCTAGCAGAACTCTAAGAATTTTTAATCTTCACCAATTCTTAGTTTGAAAATTTTATATCAAACATTATTGGAAAACAAGCAGAATATACTGTAAAGGGTATTCGATAACGGAGACTATTAACACAAGATTTTAAGAATATAGTTGGAAGATGTTACAATCTATCTAATTGCTCTCTGAGAAGTCGTTAACTTCAAGTGGACCCTGTGTTAATTGTGCTATGAGATGGCATTGGTTGATTGGTGATTTCAGAGCAACACATTTATTATAGGATTAAGATTTGACAAAAGCTGAATATTTGTTGAAGGATATTGGCAGCTCAGCTGCAGATGAGGGGGGATTGGCTTTAAGTGCCTCGGCCATCCTCTTGGATTAGATCAGGCCATCCTATTGCGGGCGATAGTGTCTCAGCTTCCATCATTAGGTCACACCTCCGGGCTTATTGTCATTCGAGCATCGTTGCTCCTTAGGCGGTCAATGGTAGGATCCCAAAGAAAACCTGTCCCTTGTCTTCCAGGTACTGACTGAAGAATTTCTCGGATAAAAACTAAACAAGTCTCAGATTATTACAAATTTATCGTTGACAATAAACAGTGGGCAGGAGGGTGTATAAACAAGGAAGGATATGGATCATACATTTCAGCTATTGTATATCCTTATAATACGTGGTATAATGATGTTCTCCAAAATATTTTTAGCAGATAATATTTTATAGTGTTTTCTCTGTACCAAGTTAACTTATTGCATGCAATTCATTCATGTTTATATAGGTGTTTGAGTGATTAAATAAATAAAATATTATATTATTAATTTAAAAAAAAAGACAAAGAAAATAATGCTATTTATCCTAAGAGTACACTCAGTCTCTTAGCAGTACCATATCTACTTAATTATATCGATGGATTGTTAGTGAAATTAACTACTATACATGTTGAAAATCGATGTCGGGTGCTTTCAACACTTAAACTAAATCCAAGACTCCGGATTGATTTCCTCCCTTTTTGTTAACACGCACATATACAAAGGGCTTTTTGTATGTAAATACGTATGTACGCTTGGAATGGAAAATACTTGAAAGGACCTAAAATCTACCAATATGTATAAATAGATATCCTAGTACATTCAAGGGTATCTACTTTAAAAAGGTAGTGTTATAAGATTAATAAATATATAAGATTAATTATAAGATTATAAGAGTAATTTCCGTAGACGGTTGTTTTTACAATGAATTTTATCATAACGTTTCTAATTTTAAATAAGTGTTATCAATTTCTATTCATTGAGAATAGATTTCATTTGATTATTTAACTGATTATCTTACACATGATGTAATATTATGGATATGCTAAAAAAAGTCGAGAAGAATTCAAATATAACAAAATAGTTTTCAGTATTTTGACCTTGAATTGTTTTAAATCATTCATGGGATATAATCAAGTAATTTGAGCCGTCAAACTTAAAAAATTTCTTGAACTGAATTTAGCGCCGAAAACTGTGTAATAATCTACAGACAACATATCTACCTTCAGACAATAATTTTTCACTATTTAGATATTTAGAACACAAATTGTTCCAAAACACTTATTTGAGTTGACGTGTATTCTATGGGACATTGCAGTTTAGTCTACAGAACATAGAATTCAGTATCACGAGAAGAAAATGGACGAACCTCAAACGATGACCTGCACCCACCGAGTCAGAGATCCTTGGTTCAAATATGGGTATAATAACTTTTTTTCTTTAATTCAGTACTACTAAAATGTGTAGACAACAATATCATAGATCAGCTTTTAATAGTAATGATTAATTTCAATTTATAAAATTCCATTTGCATAGATTTATTATTTGTTGCATTTAAAGTAATGGATTCTTTTTTTTATTATGTAGCGATGTGATTGAAATAATTTTATAAAAGCTGATTAATTTTTATACACATGGGTTGATTCTCAGTTAATAAAAAAAAACTCTACAGAGTTCGGGGACACTGGGTCACCAGGTCTCCAATTTTGCCGCATCCGTGACATTTGCGGTCCTCTCGCCGGCTACTGTTTCTCGCCATGGTCTTCTGTCTCTGCTCAGCGTTTTCTTCCTACCGCTTTCCTTGTACTCTCTTCTCCTGAAAGGCAAGAGAGTTCTTTTTAGGTCAATCGTAAGTCACCCTCGTCCACTCTGGCTCTTCCACTTCTATTCGGGTCTCTTGTTCCCGGGCACTTGTGTCTATTAGCTCCTGCGTACACTCTGCTAAGGTGCGTTCTCTCGGAATTCCCTTCTTCTTCCCCTTCCTCTTTTGCCAATTGAACCTTTAGTACATTGGATAGGAATTGCATCCGACCCTGTTCCTGGATTGTCCCCATCACCTCGCTGAGTTTATCGGCGATTCTGTCGTAGCGTGCCAGGAGTTCCGCGGCATACTGCCTATTAGGCTGTCTCGATTTCTTGGTCTTACTAATTATCATAGATATGCCCACCGTCCGCCTTTAAATGCCATCTTCAATCTCGCCTTGATAACGCTCCAGGGTACCCCCTCATCAGCTAAAATTAGATTTATGATACTTCTTTTCACCCAGCAGACAACTGCTGCCCTTAACGCGTCAGCATCCTCACTGTCGAGCAGGTGTTCAGATGTCTTCGCTTCTATTCGACCAATCAGTCGATCACCCTTTCTTAGGAAACGAATTAACTCCCCCGTCTCCCCGGTAAACTTTTCAAGGCCGGAAACTGCCTTTCTTAAGTCCTTGGCGGTTGCCGTGCGGACATTGGTCCATTCTAGCGTCGTGGCATGAGCTTGCGCTAAAGAAATGTCTGGTAGTGGCTGAATCTCTGTCGGAGGTTGGTTGGCTGCAGCTACAGGTTGGTTGTCTACTTCTAGAGGTGGATTGGCTGGAGCTAAAAGTGGGTTGTTATAGTTCAGACCCTCAATTAGAATAGCCGCTCACACTATTCCATTACCGACCATAATTCTGAGAGTAGAAAGAAAAAAGAAAGAAATTTTTTTTTCATTAGACTAAAAATTATTCTGGTATCCAAAGTTCCCGCGTTTCGGCACCAGTTAAGACTGTTCCAGATCAATTATGAAAAAAGAAAAAGGGTAATCAATACTACACACTAGATGGCTTGTTCAAACTAACTTTAATGGAAGATCCCGTCCGCCTACACAGACATCGATCAGCTGATATCGCATTAACAGATGACTGTAACTTATATTTCTTTTAATACTAAAAAAAAATTTAAGGTAAAGGAGGTTGGCGGATGGAGCGCGTGTCATGGTTGCGGGAAGGTTGGGCATCTAGTGGCGCATTGCCCGCGCACGAAATGCTTTGACCGACAGTATCCCTATAGCTATAGGCAAAGAGAGCAGAATCAGCCTGAACTCATGAATATAAACGCACAGAGATGACGGAGGAGAAAACTCTCGCGAAGGACGAATGGATCAGCGAGTGAAGCCACGGAATTGTGCGACACCCCGGAGACAGAAAATGAAGCAGGAAACTCAGGGTGAGAGAACGATCAGCAAGAACAGAGGAGGACTTGGAGAAGAACCGGAGAAAGAACCGGACGAGCAGAGTTTTGAGAAGTGTGCCCTCAGAGGGGCGACCGCACGTTGGAGAATCATTATGTGAGAGGAGAGCACGGCGGTTTGCCTATTATACGAGCAAAGAGAGGAGTAGATAGATTGAGTGATCGAGAGAGGGAACTACAGGTCAGAGTATGCGATTGTCAGTTGATCTCTCTGGGTGGGCCCTGCAGCATTGAAGGGGAAACTGAAATGGAATTGAGTAACTGGGGTGCTAAGGGAGAGAAAGTAACAGTCCATGTAATGGGGAAAATGCCCCGAGACTACCAGATAATCATTGGTTGTGATCTTTTTGGAAAAGGTGGGAGCAAAGATAAAAAATAGTGGGGGTCATTGGGATATTAGAATTGGAGGGAAGAGGTACAGCAGTCAGAAACTCGTAAATGATGGTAAAGCGAGATTTGGCGTGATTAATCAGAGTGAGGATTGGAAAGAGGCAATATTGAACAAATATGATGACATTTTTTCAAAGACGGGGAAGTACTAGGAGCTACAGGAAGAACAGTGCACGAAATCACATTGAAGCAGGATAGGGTGACGTACGTAAAGAAGAGGCGATACCCCCAGGCACTTCGAAAACACAGTAGGGAAGAAATAGAAATTTTACGGAAGCAAGGGATAATTGTGGGCAGTACGCAAGAAGATTAACCCGGGCGATAATGGTGACAAGTACCGGGTAGTAATCGATTATCGTAAACTCAATGAGAATATGGTTGATGAAAAATACCCTATCATGAGATTTGAAGATATTCTCGATAGATTAGGCTGTGCGAATATTTTTAGCACATTGGATCTAAAGGCGGGCTACCACCAAATTAAAATGCACCCCAGGGATCAGCACGACACTGCATTTGCTTTTGAAAGAGGCCCCTACGAATTCACCAGAATGCCATTTGGTCTGAGAAACGCATCTGTAACATTCCAGAGACTTGAGGACGGATTCATGAGGGGATCGGACGAAGCTGTTTGTCAGGTGTATACGGACGACCTACTAGTGTTCTGCAAATCAGAGAGTGACCATGCGGAACAATTAAAGAGCGTGTTCCAGGGAATAAGGGAGTTCGGCCTCAAGCTATCTCGAGAAAAGTCAGCACTAGGGCAAGAGGAGATAAATTTTTTGGGGCATACCATCTACCGTTAAGGTGTGAGGCCGGACGTCTAGTAGGTGTCGGCTCTGCAAAGGATGGAGGTACCAGCAGACGTGAAGGAGATTCGGCGATTACTAGGAGTATTAAATTATTATCGGAGGTTTGTTCCAGATATGGCATAGCACCTTGTACCCAAAAAATGTTAAAGAAAGGAAGCAAGATAGTAGTGACACCAAACATAACACTTAACATCCAGTGTTAATGGAAATGCATTGATCAGCTTCAAACGGAACTAGTTCATGCATTCCTCGATTTCGAGTAACAGTTTACGCTCACAACGGATGCAAGTGAGTATGGTCTAGGAGCGGTGTTGGCACAGAAAACTGAAGATGAAAAGCATCCTGTAGCCTATGCCAGTCGGCACCTCAACAAGCTAGATACAGTGCCTTAGAACGGGAACTTCTAGGAATCGTGTGGGCAGTGAAGAATTTCCGGCCCTATGTGTTTGGAAGGCGTTTTAGGGTTCACACTGATCATAGACCGTTGCGGTGGGTGGGAAAATTGAAAGAGTCATCCGCGCGCATCACCAGATGGAAGGAGATCCTCAACCAGTATAATATGGACATCACATACAAGCCTGGTAAAGACAATGTTGTTGATGGCTCTCAAGGGCAATAATTGTCAATGCGATCGAGGATAATCAGAGAGAACCATCATAATATTCTAAACAGTTCTTGAGAGAGTGGACCCCGAAAGAAGAACAACAACCAGGCACAGAAGAATAGGAAAACATAGGAGCGACATCCGAAGATGAAGCCTCAACTGTGGGAAGACTAACCGAGATGGAAGATATTGATAAATAATTATTGATAAATGTCGGCAAATCATATGGAAAACTAGAACCTCGGGGCTACTAAAGATGAAACATGAAAAATACGGCAGCGGTAATATTGTGAATACATGGTCCCAGCCCAGTCTTAGGGAGAACCAAATCTGCAGAGCTCTAAAGGATGCATCGAAGGCTGGACAAACCTATCATCTATACGTAGGAAATGCAGTGCTGAGGGACGAAATTCGGCGTCTTTGGCGGACAGAAAAAATTGGGGTCGACCGGTTGTTTATATGCTGTACGATGATGGCAGAAACTCTGAAACACTGGCAAAAACTGTCCTGTGACGCGGAACGCCAAAAGGAGGGGACCCTCGCGTATCTTAAGACTTGACATCAGAAACAGAAAAAAAATAAATAGAAAAAGTAACAAAACTTTTCATAGCTGATTTTAAAATCGTTTTCTTCATTTCATATCCTAAACTTCAAAAACAAAACAAAAAATACTGGAATAAAATATCTTTTATTAAATAAATCAAAAATTGTATCCTTGTATAGTCTCAACACTTTTTATTTCAACAGTCCAATGTTTCGGCCATCCTCAAGGAAAATCTAAATATTTAACAGCTTATATTATATATTCATTTGTAACATTTATAACAACAACATTATCACTACTAATATAACATATCTTCAATACAAATTCTCACCTCACTTTAAAATTTAAAATTTGTTTTGCAGGCTATTCTGCCCAGGTCATTAATTATAAGTTAAAACCCTATGAAAAAGTCAATTATTAGAAAGTCATATTTATTATTAATAACCTTATGTTTAGTTACCTATTTTTTTTTTATTAAAAATTCATAATTATTTAAACTTCTAATTTTCAGATTATCCACAATATCGCTACCATATAAACAAACTATTTATAACCTCCCACTCACTCAGGTCAGCCTTGTTTTAAATTTAATTTAAATTATATTTTTGTCTCAATTGGTATTTATTCTAATTCCCAAAATTCATATTAAGGTCATGATTGAAGACAATGAGGTCAGCCTTGTTTTAAATTTAATTTAAATTGCTTAAAGGATAATTTGAAGAAATTATAGAAAAGCTCTATAAAAATAAAATGATAACTGAAAAAGAATTTAAAAACTTAATAAATAATAAATCTAATCCAAGTATGTATGGATTAGTAAAACTCCATAAAGATGAAAAACCACTTCGACCAATTATAAATGGTATAAATAGACCATTATATAACTTTATGGTGACGATATCTTCCCCTGTAGTAACCGTCTCCCTGAAATTCCTGCGACCACCCTATAACCCAAAAAGGATCTCAAAAGGGGAGAATCCGGTGACTGCGTGGATGTAAAGGTTGTATGCCGCTACCTCCCTGATAATCGCTTCATCCGGTTCCAACCCCTTATCCATGTTATATATCCGCAAGTGGCAACTCAGGGTGCTATGGAACTCCTCGATCCCACCTCTGCTTTTAGGGTGCCGGGGGTATTAAAATGCCAATTCACTTCCAACTGCTTCATATCCTCTTTTAAAAGAGAATTATCAAATACGCGGCCCCATCTGATGAAATTCGGTCCGGAACACCATACAACTGAAACCAGGTACGGAGTGCACCTAATGCCGCGTCCGCCGATCTATCCTTTACTTGACAAGCCATCGCCACCTTGCTAAATAGATCCAATACTGTGAACCATTTGAAACTTTTCCATATAAAGGTATCCACTTGCAGAGCTTTAAGTGGCCTATCCGCTGTGGGAGTTTCTTCCAATCCGCTATTACGTGTTCTGCTGTTTCAGGAACTCCGCACGTAGGGCACCGGGGGGTCGATGTTCTTTCCAAAGCTCTGCACCTTTCCCCGAAACCCCCCGTGTCCTGTTAGGATCTGTGAGACCCAATAGTCTGGGATGACCCATTTAGCTTTCAGTCTAGAAATGACGGTAGGGAAGAAATTTTCAGGCACACCTCGCACCCCCCCTATTGTATCCTGTATCGTCCGTCGCATACCCCACCAGAAATAACTGCGTTTTAGTGCTGTAAATGTCTCGTTTATCCCTCGATGATTCGTTTTACCCTGATGGTACGCGACGGTCACTTCTTTTTAGCCTTTCAACGTTCGTAACCGTTTCTACAAGCATTGTGCACCGGCTGAGTACCTCACTATCACTAAAGATGCGAGTGAGTATGCACTGGGAAGAAAGAAAGAAGGAAAATATGGAGGAATCGGAGGATATAATAAACGATAAGAGGCGGCAGATTGTATGGAATACGAGGACCACATGATTGGAGAACGTTGAGTGCAGCAATTGTGGGAGGAGCAATATCACGACTTTTTGGTCACAGCCAGGCGTGAAGTATGACCAGATCTGTAGAATGTTGAATAATGCTTCCAAGCCTGGAGAACAGTGTCATCTGCGCGTTGGGAATGAAACCGTTTGAGAGAAGATCAAGCGGCTATGGTATGATGAAGACATAGGAATGGACAGGACATTCGCCCGATGCAAGCTGATGGTGGAAACCCTTCAGGAAGACGAGCGCCAGAGTGTGGTGACTTTAGCATATCATTAGGGCAAAACAAATCACCGAGGAATCTCGGAGACCCTACAAGCATTGAAGAGATGGTACTTTTGGTGGGGGATGAAGAAGACGATCAGTGAAGTTTTAGGAAACTGCGAAGTTTGTCTACGCACAAAGTATGCATACATCTACCAAAAGGCAGTTGTGTAGTATCGCTCAACGATCTAAAGGTCGACACTTTCACATGGAGAGGATTTAAATGGATCACTATAATTGATCTCTTCAGTAAGGCAGCAATGGCGTACCAGGTGCTGGTAAAGTCGTTGGAAGTAGTGCTGGCAGCTCTCCGAATGTGGTTTCAATTTTACAGAGTTCCGGAGCGCATCTCAGATTCAGGAAGAGAATTTGACAATGCCATGATTCGAACAAAAATGAAGGACCTTGACGTAATATGGCATCTCAACACACCAGGGCACCCCAAGAGTAGAAAAGGCTTAGAGCGGCTTCATGGCACGTTGAGTGACCATCTTCGACAATATCAGGTTGACCAGGGACTAGAACCGGACGTGGCAATGCCTAAGGCGATTGTGGCATACAATCATTCTGTACATA
>NW_027108288.1:34003-35759 GCF_000696795.3 Halyomorpha halys | reverse complement strand
AGGAGTGTAACTCGGGAGAATTTAAAGGTCACAGATAATAATAATGCTTTATTTATTCTGGGACAAGTTCCTTTAGAATAATACAGAGAAATCAATAGATAAGGGCTGAGGTGCCTCAAAGATTCTTAAACATAAAATACAAAGAAATATAAACAGTCAAAATAATATAAAATATAAATAATATATAAGATAAATAAATATTCCTCATTTTAAAATCTCTATATGTTATTTTAGTCATTTTAATTAAAATATCGATATTTTGATAAAATAATATCGGGAAATTGTTGGTAATTTTCCACATCGAAATCACAACTCTGTAAAATATGGAAATAAATATGCAATTAAAAAGATGAAATATGGTTATTCCAATTTTAAAATCTCTACATAATATTTTAGTCATTTTAAACAATAAATCGAGATTACGATAAAATAATATCGAAATATCGTGTTTATATTCCATATCGATGTAACAACATTGTAAAATATCGAAAAAAATATGTAATTATGAAAATAAAATATCGATATTCCTATTTTAAAATTACTATGATATTTTAGTCATTTTAATCAAAATATCGATATTTTGATAAAACAATATCGGGAAATTGTTGGATATATTCCACATCGATATCACAACTGTGTAAAATATCGAAATAAATATGCAATTAAAAAAATAAAATATGGTTATTCCAATTTTAAAATCTCTACTTAATATTTTAGTCATTTTAAACAATATATCCATATTTCGATAAAATAATATCGGAATATCGTGTTTATATTCCATATCGATATAACACTATTGTAAAATATCGAAAAAAAAATATATAATTATAAAATTAAAATATAAATATTCCTATTTTAAAATCTCTATGATATGTTAGTCATTTTCAACAAAATTACGATATTTCGATAAAATAATATCAGAATATTGTTCGTTATATTCCACTGCGGTATCACAATAGTGTAAAATATCGATATAAATATGTAATATTGATATTTCGATAAAAAAGTACCGGAAAACTGTTGCTCAAATTCTATATTGATATTACAAATATGTAAAATATTAAAAAAATATCTAATTTTACAAAATGAAATATTTCTATTTCTATTTTAAAATCTCTATATGTAATTTAAATCATTTTAAATAAAATATCGATATTTCGATAAAGTGAAATATTGTAATAGGTATGAATAAGGAAATAAAATATGATATTCCTATTTTAAAATCTCTATATGTTATTTTATATATTTTTAAAAGAATATCGATATTCCGAATAAAGAATATCGGAATATTATGTTTATATTCCATATCGACATAACAACATCGTAAAATATCGATAAAAATATGTAATTATCAAAATAAAACATAAATATTCCTATTTTAAAATCTCTATATGTTATATTAGTCATTTTAATCAAAATATCGATATTTCGATTAAATAATACCGGAATATTTTCGTATATATTCCATATCGATATTACAACCATGTAAAATATAGAAATAAATATGTGATTAAAAAAATAAAATATCGTTATTCCTATTTTAAAATCTCTACATAATAATTTAGTCATTTAAGACAATATATTGACATTTCGATCAAATAATATCGGGAAATTGTTGGTTATATTCCACATCGATATCACAACTGTGTAAAATATCGGAATAAATATGATATTAAAAAAATAAAATATGGTTACTCCAATTTTAAATACTCTACATAATAATTTAGTCATTTAAAACAATATATAGATATTTCGA
>NW_027108288.1:31294-33598 GCF_000696795.3 Halyomorpha halys | reverse complement strand
GGAAATTGTTGGTTATATTCCACATCGATATCATAACTGTGTAAAATATCGAAATAAATATGCAATTAAAAAAATAAAATATGGTTATTCCAATTTTAAAATCTCTACATAATATTTTAGTCATTTTAAACAATATATCCATATTTCGATAAAATAATATCGGAATATTATGTTTATACTCCATACCGACATAACAACACTGTAAAATATAGAAAAAAAATATGTAATTATAAAATTAAATATAAATATTCCTATTTTAAAATCTCTATGATATTTTAGTCATTTTCAACAAAATAACGATATTTCGATAAAATAATATCAGAATATTGTTCGTTATATTCCACTTCGATATTACAATAGTGTAAAATATCGAAATAAATATTTAATATTGATATTTTGATAAAATAGTACCGGAAAATAGTTGCTCAAATTCTATATTGATATTACAAATATGTAAAATATTGAAAAGAATATCGAATTTTACAAAATAAAATATTGATATTTCTATGTTAAAATCTCTATAATATTTTAGTCATTTTCAACAAGATAACGATATTTAGATAAAATAATATCAGAATATTGTTCGTTATATTCCACATCGATATTACAATAGTGTAAAATATCGAAATAAACATGTAATATTGATATTTCGTTAAAATAGTACCGGAAAACTGTTGCTCAAATTCTATATTGATATTACAAATATGTAAAATATTAAAAAAAAAATATATAATTATACAAAATAAAATATCGATATTTCTATTTTAAAATCTCTATATGTTATTTAAATCATTTTAAATAAAATATCGATATTTCAATAAAGTAAATTTCCAAATAGGTACGTAATAAGGAAATAAAATATGAAATTCGTATTTTAAAATCTCTATATGTTATCTTACATATTTTCAACAAAAGTTTGATATTTCGATTAAATAATACCGGAATATTTTCGTTTATATTCCATATCGATATTACAACCACGTAAAATATAGAAATAAATATGTAATTAAAAAAAATAAAATATCGTTATTCCTATTTTAAAATCACTATATAATATTTTAGTCATTTTAAACTATATTTCGATATATCGATAAAAAATATCAGAATATCGTGTTTATATTCCATATCGATTTACCATCATTGTAAAATATCAAAAAAATAAGTAATTATGAAAATAAAATATCGATATTCCTATTTTAAAATCTCTATGATATTTTAGTCATTTTCAACAAAATAACGATATTTCGATCAAATAATATCAGAATATTGTTCGTTATATTCCACATCGAAATTACAATAGTGTAAAATAACGCAATAAATATGTAATATCTATATTTCGATAAAATCGTACCGGAAAACTGTTGCTCAAATTCTTTATTGATATTACGAATATGTAAAATATTAAAAAAAGTATCTAATTATACAATAATAAAATATTGATATTTCTATTTTAAAATCTCTATATCTGATTTAAATCATTTAAAATAAAATATCGATATTTCGAAAAAGTAAAATATCGAAATAGGTATGTAATAAGGAAATAAAATCTGATATTCCTATTTTAACATCTCTATATGTTATTTTATATATTTTCACCATTATATCGATATTTCGATTAAATAATACTGGAATATTTTCGTTTATATTCCACATCGATATTACAATAGTGTAAAATACCGAAATAAATATGTAATATTCATATTTCGATAAAATAGTACCGGAAAACTGTTGCTCAAATTCTATATGGATATAACAAATATGCAGAATATTGAAAAAAAATATCTAATTATACAAAATAAAATATTGATATTTCTATTTTAAAATCTCTATATGTGATTTAAATCATTTTAAATAAAATATCGATATAACAAAATTGTAAAATATAGAAAAAAATATCTAATTATACAAAATAAAATATTGATATTTCTATTTTAAAATCTCTATATGTGATTTAAATCATTTTTAATAAGATATCGATATCACAACTGTGTAAAATATCGAAATAAATATGCAATTATAAAAATAAAATATGGTTATTCCAATTTTTAAATCTCTAGATAATATTTTGAGTTATATTAAACAATAAATCAATATTTCGATAAAATAATATCGGAATATCGTGTTTATATTCCATATCGATATAACAACATTGTAAAATATCGAAATAAACATGTAATATTGATATTTCGATAAAATAGTACCGGAAAACTGTTGCTCAAATTCTATATTGATATTACAAATATGTAAAATATTGAAAAAAATATCTAATTATACAAAATAAAATATCGATATTTATATTTTAAA
>NW_027108288.1:28459-31244 GCF_000696795.3 Halyomorpha halys | reverse complement strand
TATATAATATTTTAGTCATTTTAAACTATATTTCGATATATCGATAAAAAATATCAGAATATCGTGTTTATATTCCATATCGATTTACCATCATTGTAAAATATCAAAAAAATAAGTAATTATGAAAATAAAATATCGATATTCCTATTTTAAAATCTCTATGATATTTTAGTCATTTTCAACAAAATAACGATATTTCGATCAAATAATATCAGAATATTGTTCGTTATATTCCACATCGAAATTACAATAGTGTAAAATAACGCAATAAATATGTAATATCTATATTTCGATAAAATCGTACCGGAAAACTGTTGCTCAAATTCTTTATTGATATTACGAATATGTAAAATATTAAAAAAAGTATCTAATTATACAATAATAAAATATTGATATTTCTATTTTAAAATCTCTATATCTGATTTAAATCATTTAAAATAAAATATCGATATTTCGAAAAAGTAAAATATCGAAATAGGTATGTAATAAGGAAATAAAATCTGATATTCCTATTTTAACATCTCTATATGTTATTTTATATATTTTCACCATTATATCGATATTTCGATTAAATAATACTGGAATATTTTCGTTTATATTCCACATCGATATTACAATAGTGTAAAATACCGAAATAAATATGTAATATTCATATTTCGATAAAATAGTACCGGAAAACTGTTGCTCAAATTCTATATGGATATAACAAATATGCAGAATATTGAAAAAAAATATCTAATTATACAAAATAAAATATTGATATTTCTATTTTAAAATCTCTATATGTGATTTAAATCATTTTAAATAAAATATCGATATAACAAAATTGTAAAATATAGAAAAAAATATCTAATTATACAAAATAAAATATTGATATTTCTATTTTAAAATCTCTATATGTGATTTAAATCATTTTTAATAAGATATCGATATCACAACTGTGTAAAATATCGAAATAAATATGCAATTATAAAAATAAAATATGGTTATTCCAATTTTTAAATCTCTAGATAATATTTTGAGTTATATTAAACAATAAATCAATATTTCGATAAAATAATATCGGAATATCGTGTTTATATTCCATATCGATATAACAACATTGTAAAATATCGAAATAAACATGTAATATTGATATTTCGATAAAATAGTACCGGAAAACTGTTGCTCAAATTCTATATTGATATTACAAATATGTAAAATATTGAAAAAAATATCTAATTATACAAAATAAAATATCGATATTTATATTTTAAATTTAACTGTGTAAAATATCGAAATAAATATGCAATTAAAAAAAATAAAATATGGTTATTCCTATTTTAAGATCTCTATATGTTATTTTATATATTTTCAAAAATATATCGATATTTCGATAAAATAATATCGGAATATCGTGATTTTATCGATATAACAAAATTGTAAAATATAGAAAAAAATATGTAATTATGAAAATAAAATATTGATATTCCTATTTTAAAATCTCTACATAATATTTTGAGTTATATTAAACAATATATCGATATTTCGATAAAATAATATCGGAATATCGTGATTTTATCGATATAACAAAATTAGAAAAAAATATGTAATTAAAAAAATTAAAAAAAATAAAATATCGTTATTCCTATTTTAAAATCTCTACATAATAATTTAGTCATTTAAAACAATATATAGATATTTCGATCAAATAATATCGGAATATTATGTTTATATTCCATATCGACATAACAACATTGTAAAATATCGATAAAAATATGTAATTATCCAAATAAAATATAAATATTCCTATTTTAAAATCTCTATATGTTATTTTAGTCATTATAATCAAAATATCGATAAAATAATATAAGGAAATTGTTGGTTATATTCCACATCGATATCATAACTGTGTAAAATTTCGAAATAAATATGCTATTAAAAAAATAAAATATCGGGAATAATATCGGGAAATTGTTGGTAATTTTCAACATCGAAATCACAACTGTGTAAAATATGAAAATAAATATGCAATTAAAAAGATGAAATATGGTTATTCCAATTTTAAAATCTCTACATAATATTTTAGTCATTTTAAACAATATATCGATATTTCGATAAAATAATATCGGAATATCGTGTTTATATTCCATATCGATGTAACAACATTGTAAAATATCGAAAAAGATATGTAATTTTAAAAATAAAATATTAATATTTCTATTTTAAAATCTCTATGATATTTTAGTCATTTTCAAAAAAATAACGATATTTCCATAAAATAATATCAGAATATTGTTCGTTATATTCATCATCGATATTACAATAGTGTAAAATACCGCAATAAATATATAATATTTATATTTCGATAAAATAGTACCGGAAAACTGTTGCTCAAATTCTTTATTGATATTACGAATATGTAAAATATTGAAAAAAATATCTAATTTTACAAAATGAAATATTGATATTTCTATTTTGAAATCTCTATATTTCCGATCCGGAGGTTTCTTGTTGCCCGGACCCTGTGCTAAAAAATGCTCTTTTTCAAGTTCTAATTGATTTATTTTTTCTATTAATATTTTAATTTGTTCGTCCTTATCCTCTTCCGTGTGATGGACTCGATTAGAAACCGTTCTCATTGAAACAGTGTTGGAATCGTTCTGTTGTGGTGGATTTACGTTTTGTTGTCGATTTTTCCAATTTCCCGATGGTGGTTTATTAAAGAATTGGTGTTGGGCTTGTGGATCCCATTGCTGATTATGAACCGGTTTTTGATAATTTTTTTGATTATTATGTTGGTAAT
>NW_027108288.1:23493-27190 GCF_000696795.3 Halyomorpha halys | reverse complement strand
TATACTTGTATACGCAGTGGCAATCTTCCTCAAAACGGAGAGAAGTGGTTATGCTGCTTGATATCGGTCTTACACGCGATTCGAGCTCCGCAAGGTTACTGTAATATCCCAAAATTCCGCCCAAGTCCCTGTTCGGGCGCCAGTTATGATTCTTTAATCCACGCAAGACTTTTTAAAAAGAATTTATTATGAATGATACATACAACAAATCTTAAACTAGCATAGTAACGTTCTAATTAAGGACTACTGACTGAGAGAGAGCTTTGATTGCTCGGTGGGGTTTATAAAGGATCAGCAAAGATCTTACTCAGCATTCTTAGTATAAGCAAATCTGGTACCTATAGCTATATGTTATTTTAGTCATTTTATACAGTATATCGATAATTCGATAAAGTAATATTGGAATATTGTTTTTATATACGATATCGATATTACAATAGTGTAAAATATTGAAATAGATATGTAATTAACAAAATTAAATATCAATATTCCTATGTAAATATCTATACACAATATTTTAGTCATTTTAAACGATATTTCGATAAAATAAAACAGAAATATCGATATTTTATTTTGATAATTACATATTTTTTTCAATATTTTACATTGATGTTGTATCGATATGGAATATAAAATGTATATTCCGATATTATTTTATCGAACTACTGATATTTTACTTTAAAAGACTAGAAAAGTGTATAGAATGATTAAAAATGGATAAGCGCTATTTAATTTGGTAAATACATATTTATTTCGATATTTTACACTTTTGTAATATCAATTTGGAATATAACCAACAATATTGCGATATTATTTTATCGAAATATCGATATTTTGTTGAAAATGACTAAAATAACACATTGAGATTTCAAAATAAGAATATCGATATTTTATTTTGATAATTACATATTTTTTTCGATATTTTGCACTTTTTTAATAAAAAGAATTTATTATGAACAATACATACAACAAATCTTAAACTAGCATAGTAACGTTCTAATCACGGACTACTGACTGAGAGAGAGCTTTGATTGCTCGGTGGGGTTTATAAAGGATCAGCAAAGATCTTAATCAGCATTCTTAGTATAAGCACATCTGGTACCTACAGCTATATGTTATTTTAATCATTTACAACTAAATAACGATATTTCGATAAAGTAATATCGGAATATTGTTGCTAATATTCCATATCAATATTAAAAAAGTGCAAAATATCGAAAGAAATATGTAATTATCAAAATAAAATATCGATATTCTTATTTTGAAATTTCAATGTGTTATTTTAGTCATTTTCAACAAAATATCGATATTTCGATAAAATAATATCGCAATATTGTTGGTTATATTCCAAATTGATATTACAAAAGTGTAAAATATCGAAATAAATATGTATTTACCAAATTAAAAAGCGCTTATCCATTTTTAATCATTCTATACACTTTTCTAGTCTTGTAAAGTAAAATATCAGTAGTTCGATAAAATAATATCGGAATATACATTTTATATTCCATATCGATACAACATCAATGTAAAATATTGAAAAAAATATGTAATTATCAAAATAAAATATCGATATTTCTGTTTTATTTTATCGAAATATCGTTTAAAATGACTAAAATATTGTGTATAGATATTTAAATAGGAATATTGAACAATATTCATATTGAACAATATTGAATATTGTATGGAGAGCAAAAAGCTCTCCGATACAAAAGTCTTTCCAGGAAAACAATGCTTTTGTTGTACAAAACAATAATTAGGCCAGTGGTAATGTAGGGCAGTGTGACATGGACTCTAACGAAGTTAAATAGAAGAGCTCTACTGGTTAGGGAGAGAAGAGTCCTGAGAAAAATCTTTGGAGCTGTTGAAGAGGAGCACAGGTGGAGAATCAGAAGCAATGACGAACTAAAAGAATTGTATGGAGAGCCTGATATCCTCTCTGCTGTTAAGAAGAGCATGTTAAGATAGTTGGGAAAGGATGGAGCCCTGTAAGCTACCTAAAAGGATGCTAAATGGTGCACTAGGAAAAAAAAAGAAAAGGGGCAGACCTAGGCGTCGGTGGCTGGATGATTTGAGAGGGATGGGAATTGAAAATTGGAGGAGTCTCGCTGGAGACCGCGAGGAATGGGAGAGAATGGTGGCAGAGGCCCAGGTCCTACAAGGACTGTAGCGCCCAACAGTGAGTGAGTGATTGAGTTGACTATTTTGATCTGGGCTATCGTGTACTGGTTAATGGCAAAATTGTTCTTGCTTGAAATATGAAAATTGTTGAACAGGGTACAGAGTGTATTACTATGGAAGATGAGTGTAACAGTGAAGATAATAAAACTGAAGATCATCCATGTGAAATTGATAAAGAAGTATAGTCTGATAAAGATAAAAAGGATAAGAATAAAAGGCCTAAACGAGTTCGGAAGTTGCCTAAATGGTTTAATGATTACGTCATGGTAAATTTTGTTGATCTAAATCTTATGAAGAAACAATGAAGTCTAATGTCTCTGATGAATGTAAGGTTGCTATGGAAAATAAAATGTGATCTTCAGATGAATCAAAAACCTGGATTGCTGTTGATAGACCGATATTGATAAGGATGTTCTGTGTGTGAAATGGGTTTTTCGCCAACAAGATGAGACAACCTTTAAAGCAAGACTGGTTATGCGAGGCTTTGAACAAAGTGACCTTGTTGATGAGATTTATGCTTCAGTTTAATTATCAAGTTTAAGAACACTGTTGAGTATTGCAGTAAATCGAAAATATTTTGTACATCAAATAGATGTGATTTCTGCTTTTTTGAATAGCCCAGTTACGGAGGGCAATGTTGGTTCGAGACAACAAATCGGCCACCACATTTTCATTGCCCGGTTTATATATAAATTTCATGTTATATTGCGCTAGAAGCTTCTTCCAGTGAGATATTCTGGCTGACGATTTGTTCAGTTTTCCCACTCACTGGAGTGGTTTGGGGTCAGTATGTGCCTTGAACCATCTACTAAACACATATGGTGTAAAGTAATCGACATCCCACACTATTCCCAGGAGTTCTCGCTCCATTGCGCTGTATCTACTTTCCGTCTCCGTTGGGCACATGCTGGCGTACGCCACTGAGCGCTCCCCCTCCCCATCACCCTCCTGTTGCCTGTAACGAGATACTCCGTCATTTCTGGAACTAACCTCCTTTAATAATTTAGAGTCCCTAACAACCTCCAAATTCCTTTTATGTCACTAGGTACCGCTATTTTCTGAATAGCTGCAACTTTATCCACGTCTTGTTTAACTCTAGAAATCGTGTGACCGAAAAATATTATTTGTTCCAGCCTCAACGCCAGCTTCCCCCCCCCCCCCCCGACAATTTTAACCCAAAATATTTCTGGAACACGCTATTTAAATGTCGCACGTGTTCAACCTCGTTTTTTCGCTCGAAGATTATCTATGTAAGTTAAGGAACCGGTATTATAAATTTAAACAATTGCCCCTTGCCCAACTGTAGGTTCAGTCACTTTAGACTTAGACTTTAGATTTGGTTCCATGTGTTTACATTTCGTTACAATTTTATAGAAAAGAAACTCAATAAAAACAACTACGTTCCCATAAGGCCCTTGAGACCATTCTAACAGCCCTTTCAAGCCCTTAGTATCCTATATCAATAGCAAGGGCTGACACTTAGGCAGGTACATGCTGTCATCTCACAATGGACTTG
>NW_027108288.1:22079-23443 GCF_000696795.3 Halyomorpha halys | reverse complement strand
TAAATAATTGCCAGTCTCAAGAAAGAAATTTAAAGATTATAAATGTATAATATGATATTAATATATGGAAATTATTATGTATACATATATATATGTATAATAAAATAAAATTTTGTCAATTCCGCTCATAAATGAGTTCTTATATAGCGAATTTTGTATAATTGTTTTCATAAATGTTAACTTATCATGATCAAAAAGATTTTTAAATAATGTTTAGATTATAATAATAATGTTATTTGACTGAGATTGAGGTGATTTGAAACATCAGGTAGCTATTTAGCCATGTTTTAAGTTTTAATATTTTTAAGTTGTTTTAGCTTGATATTATAGGTTTATAAGAAAAAAATCTTGTATTTTCATTACATTAGGTTCAGTAGTCTTTTAGGCATGAAACTAAAGATCTAGGCAACGAAATCGTAATAATTAGAAACAAAAAGTTATTACTGTGCTATTACAAAATCAACTCAATTTTTTTTAAAATTTAATTTTACTACTTATCAGACGATGATAAATTAATTGTTTGGTGTCATATCAATTTTAAATTTAAGTACTTAAATTAAACCAGTTTTTGTACTTATTTTTTTAACTGATTTTATTTTATCCTTTACCTTGAAGTATTTCACCCTATAAATACAGAAAGGTCGGTAAATAAATGTACTGGAAGTGATTTAGATCTTGCAGTTATTTACCGTCCTGTCAAAGACGCTTTATTTTGAATTCATACCAGAAAAGTGGCTAAACATTGGTGAGAACTCTACCAGAAGATTGAGGTGATTTGAAACATCAGGTAGCTATTTAGCCATGTTTTATTAAAATAAACTATTTATTTGCTGCACCGTTTGTAGATCTTGATTTTAAATGATTGTTTCTAATGCATTAAAGTAGCTTCTGATTGAGCGAATGTCTGAGTTTCCTTATCAGAAGTTGGAATTTTACGGTGCTCGATGTGACCGTCGAAGTCGAGAGTACGGCCTCGCAGGTGGCGAACCATAGCACGGGGTTGTTCCTCCAGAACCGTGGTATTCTTGATACTGACCCTTGATATGCATCGATTTCTTGAGGGTCCCTTCTCTGTCCTTTTGTCTCTTTCCTTTTCATCTCTGAATCTCCTGTCATCTCTCTAGTTACTTCTTATTCCTCCTTAAGTAAGTCTTCCTCTGGATCACGTCGGGGTCACCACTTGTCGGGGTTGTCTGGTCTTAGGCGTTTCTCCAGCCTGATATACACTTTGCAGAAGGCACTAGACAAGGCGTATTTATTAGTAGGTAAGAAAGGAAGGCCGTGCCAGGGGATGAGCCCTGGACACCGACTAGGTAGAGGAGGTCTAGGCTAGAGAGTCTGAGGTAGAGTAACTGTTTTAGTTC
>NW_027108288.1:19454-20682 GCF_000696795.3 Halyomorpha halys | reverse complement strand
AGAGCACCCAAAAATAATAAAATTCGGTATAATAAGGCACCCGGATGCCTTCCGCATCTGAACGAAACTCAAGACTCGTCAACAAACACATCCGTTTTCATAGTTTAGGTGTTTTTTAAATATTGCTCGGTTTGGACTAGTTGCTGGCCAACATCTTAAATTCGAAAGACTTTTACAGGACCTGAATCTTCAAATTACAAATACCATGAGAATAATAAATACTTGAATTTAGGAATACGACTGGGTAATTGTAAACTATAAATAGGATCTTGCTTCTAGAAAATGCTTATCATTTTGTATTGATAACGAACGACAACCGTGACAGATACCTAAAAAAGAATCTTGATGTCAAGACCAGTTCTTGTCATTACTGAATATCGTCTTCGTATCTCCCCATGTGACAGGAAGTATAGCCTCAGCCTTATGAATCCATGTGTTTAAAACGCTTATTATTTACGAAAATGAATAACCGCCAACAGTAATAGAATATATTAATCAATTAAGATTGATTATATTTATAAAAAAAAGGTTATTTTTGGTGTGTTATTCATGGACGTTACACATTATTATTTTTTTAGGCAAAAATGGGGTTCTAGAAAAAGAAATAAGTTATTTTTTGTAAATATATAAGTTACGTGACAGCCGAAAGACACTAATAAAAAGAACTCTAATATAAAGAACAAAAATTTACAAAACATAAAAAAAAAATCTTAACAAAAATCCAAACAGTGACTTATCAAAAACAACCTATTCAGGCTGAAGTACATTTTTCAATGTACACAAATGAAATAAAAAGTGTGTTTTTTTTCTATCGCGTTTACATTTTCGTTCCTTGGTTTGTATAGAATGTCCAAATTGTACTGGCTCAACAGTTCCTTCCATCTCGCAATCCGTGCTGATCACTGTTTTATTTGATTAGTATGAACGCGAATCCACCTTCCAACCAAGTAAGGTCTGAAATGGTCGACAACTCTTACTATTTCCATAAATTCTCTTTATAAAGCGCTGTAACAAGTTGTGGTTACAGAGAGCCACCTGCTCGCGTAAGCTACGGGCCGCTCGCCATCTTCACCTTCCTGATATAATACTACTCCCAGGACACATTCACTCACGTCCGTTGTTATTGGAATTGTTTCGATATAGAGTGTCCTCAAAAATGTATCTGGTTCCTCCCCAATATTGATTTTTCGCACGATAACTTTATCCCAAATTTCCGGACCTGTTCGAA
>NW_027108288.1:19013-19404 GCF_000696795.3 Halyomorpha halys | reverse complement strand
ACGAATAAGTTATAATTTTGTTTAAGCTTCTTGAAAAAGTAAATTACTAAAAAGTGAAAGCAATTTTTCGTGGTCGTTTATTTTAAAATAAACTTTATTAAAAATACATTTTATAAATCAAATTTGGATTAATTGTTTGGGTTTTTCTATAATTTAGGTTCAGGAAACAATAACAAATAATTATATTGTTGTTATTATTTATTTTTTTATTCGGCTCAGTTTCAACGATAAAGATTTTACTATGACTGAAATAATAAGTCACGCTTTAAAAAAACATTTTGGTTTGTTAACAAATTTTGCACATATAAAATTAATACTTTTCTAAAAATATTTTTGGGCGTGCAGTAAGGTACATATTTTTCATTCTTAAGCTGGTTACTAGTAAGATGGA
>NW_027108288.1:18603-18963 GCF_000696795.3 Halyomorpha halys | reverse complement strand
TTTTTTTTTTTTTTGTATCTGTTAACAAAGCCTGCATGTTTTGCACTTTTGTTCTATAATTAAGTATATTACACATCGTGTCCCGAATAGATGTTATCTGCCCTAATATTTACAATTTTTGAAATTTTGACTTTTAACAGGCCACAGAGGTCTTTGTTTTATAATTTTTATTTTAAGTATTTTTAATTGTCTATTCTGTTTTCTCCAGTTCTTTCCTTGCACACCCAACTCTGGAATTTCTCAAGCGATATTTTTTACGGAATTAACGAATAAGTTATAATTTTGTTTAAGCTTCTTGAAAAAGTAAATTACTAAAAAGTGAAAGCAATTTTTCGTGGTCGTTTATTTTAAAATAAACTT
>NW_027108288.1:8961-16598 GCF_000696795.3 Halyomorpha halys | reverse complement strand
AAATAAAAAGTGTGTTTTTTTTCTATCGCGTTTACATTTTCGTTCCTTGGTTTGTATAGAATGTCGAAATTGTACTGGCTCAACAGTTCCTTCCATCTCGCAATCCGTGCTGATCACTGTTTTATTTGATTAGTATGAACGCGAATCCACCTTCCAACCAAGTAAGGTCTAAAATGGTCGACAACTCTTACTATTTCCAGAAATTCTCTTTATAAAGCGCTGTAACAAGTTTTGGTTACAGAGAGCCACCTGCTCGCGTAAGCTACGGGCCGCTCGCCCTCTTCACCTTTCTGAGATAATACTACTCCCAGGACATTCCCTCACGTCCGTCGTTATTGGAATTGTTTCGATATAGTGTGTGCTCAAAAATTTATCTGGTTCCTCCCCAATATTGATTTTTCACACGATTACTTTATCCCAAATTTCCGGACCTGTTCGAAAACCTTGAGCAAGTGGGACACATGATCTTCCTCCCTGCCAGTGGAACAGTAAGATACCTGGGAATTCACCTAGATCGCCGTCTTACCAAGTTAGCAATGCTATATTCTATCCTAAACAGAAATTCCAAACTAAAACCAGAAACAACTGTACTTATATTTAAAACAATCCTCAGGCCACTGCTGATGCACGGCTGTGAAGTCTGGGGAGCGGCATCCTTCACGAAGAGGAAAAAAACTACTATATTTTCAAAATAAAGTCCTAAGGATCGCAGTTAATACTCCTTGGTTCATAAGAAATTATCAATATCATCGCGAATTTCAAATGGAGTCATATCAAAAAACGATTCATGAAGTTCCACTCCGAGTTGCCGATAGTTAACGGAGCGGTGACCTACAACCTGGGAAACCCAACCTCAGCCCGAAGACTGAAGCCCCGACTGCTGCAGGACATTCTTTTATAAATTTTTAATAAATATAAAATTAATTCATAGCCACATTACCTCTATTTACTTATTATTATTATTCATTTTATTTATTCATTATTATTATTATTTTTATTTATTTATTTTTTTCTCTCTTCCCTTTTTCAAATTAACTTGTTTGTTTTTACTGTTAGAAATAAAATACGATCCCTAGGTAAACCTTCCCTTTTATTTGTTTCCTTAGCCAGTTGTACTTTCATTACCCAATGGACTAAATTCATCCGCTAACTCACCACGTCCGCTCCCTCATTTTTTTTGAGACGGTGTTAACTTGGCCCAAAAACGATGCTGCATATTGATATTCCGTTTCATCAAACTGATGAGAACTTCTTTTAGTGAAACAGCATCGGCCTGGATTAGAAGATCCTCGGATACTTTAGCAGCCATCCTCTCCACCCTTCATGAAATGGTTCAATTCACCTATCTCCCCTGAAAAGCGTTCTTGATCTGAAATAGCTTTACTGAGTTCCAGCGTGGTTGCTGCTCTTACTTTCATTTTAGCCAACAAGATGGCGTGAGCTGCCGCGAGGGGGGTGTCTGGTAGTGGGGGTAACACCGTAACCGCCGCTGGCACTCCCGGGACTACCGGAACAGCAGGGGACTGGAACTTGTAGAACTGACTGATTCAATAAGTGCTGTTGTTGTGATTGACCATCACCGTTAAGCACCTTGATTAATTTTTTTAAAAAATGTGGTAATATAAAGATTAATAAAAGAAAAAAAAGAATCTTTGATTAGAGAACAATGTTCACAAAAAGATACACTTTTATTCCTTTGAGATGAGATTTTACGTCCCAGAATTATTTATTTAACAGTGATCCTGAACTGATCCTTTCTTCGTCTCGTCAAATCCATCATTTTTTTAAGTTTATTTTTAAGTCGATTTTATCTTAGCAAATCAGAAATACTCGTTCATATTGAATTTCTAATAAAAACTCAATTTTTCAAAATTTCAAGATGGCTATATTTTAAAAATGTAATTGAATGTATAAAACAACTTAACATTATGTGATCCGTTAATTTTTTTTTTTATTAGAACTATTGTTGTTGGCTGTTTTGGTATTTTCAAGTAAATTTTTATTATTTTCCTTTTAAGCCGTGCTTTTATTATTTTTTTAGTTATCATATTAACCGTATATGTGATCAAATCAGTATTTTCCGAAACCAGTTCTAATCCCTGACGGAATGTTTCCTTCTTGTGATTCAAAGAAATAAAAATTTCACTAAGTAAAATGCCGTTTATCATGTTGTTTTGAAAGATAAGAAAAATTTTGGGGTTCGTGATTTGTTTTGAAACTCTGAAAAACATGCCATCTTCGTAGTAGTTAGCTGATATTTTTAATTTCTGATCCAGAATGCTTCTATGTTTACCAATTTATTTTAAAATATATTAAAGAAACTTTATAGATTTTACGTAAACCAATATTTTTCTAATAAAACTATTTTTACATTTGCTTATAAATTATTTAAATTCACTAATATCTAACTTGAATAAGTTTTTAGTTATTGCTCAAAACTTGCTAAAAAAACAGTCAATATATCATCTTTTCTGTAGGAACATTTTCTGTTCGCACTTTTTGTTGGTTTTAAAATCTTCTTTTATCTCCTTCAATAGTTTCAATGACATCCTGGACAGCCATTATAATCACATCAAGATTTGAATACGAAGAGAGAAAAACTATTTTAAAATACACAACGCATAAAAATATTTTTAAAAAATTTATGTTGAATTCCGCTTTTCCCAACAGTTTTTTTTTTTTTTTCACGGAGATTAATTTTGTTCGTCCAGGCTTTAACAAATCTACAACATGGTATCTCATATTTTATGAAAAAATATTACAAATACATAAATTAGGAATAACCACTGGCATACATAAAAAGAAATTTATTTATTTCTTTAGTACCCAAACATATTTTTTATCAAAAGAGATTGTGTAAGTTGTCAAAAATCGGTTACTATACTTTAATTGGAAAAATGAAGTATTATTTAGTGGACATACCTCTTGTTGAGCTGCCACGAGGCTCACTCCTACAACGAAGAGGAATAGTATTATCTTCATGGTACTGATCCTTGTTGAGGGTTTGGTATCAGGAACAGCGGTGATCTTGTATTTATACCTCTGAGGAGGAGGTCAAAGGAATAAATAATTCATAGCCTGGTCACAGTTATTAGCAGTTTTATCGCTTAATTGATTAATATTTTCGATTATCACCACTTTAATTTGAAAAAACAATTTATTACGCATTTGATTATTTTGAAATATTACCTTGAAAATATTGATATTAAAGCATTTTTATTTATATTATTTAAATTTTAGGAACGTCATACTAGATATTTTTTTTTTCTTTTTATATAGGTTTTTTTTTAATGATTTGAATTTCATATATTTTAAACATTAATATTTTTTTTTCTGTTTCTTTTAGTATATAGAGGTAGGAACATATAAAGCTAAAAAGAAAGACATAATACGTTTTTCAAATATTAATAGAAATTCAATTTTCATTTAACTTTACTACCAACTTTGAGATGTTTTTGAATACAATGCATTCATGTAAAAAAGTAAAGTAAAAAGATATATATCCTCAAGATCGCAAATGGTCCCATTTTACGTTCTCGACATCAAGGAACATACTTATTTCGTGCCTGCATGTTGTCAAATTTGTGTTTTTGTATTAAGTATATTGGATCGAACCTATATTTCAAAAACGACTGGTCCAATTTGGCCCTAAGCCAAAATGCTACATGCTCGAATGGATAAATGCTGCACCAACGCTGTTTTATTTGGTTCTTTATCTTTTCTTTTTTTTTTTTTTATGCTGATACATTCTTTCACCTAATAATTGTTTAGTTTCCCTTGTGAATATTGCTATTTACATAAAGATTGACTTGTTCAAACATGAAAATTATCTATCAATCATGTATCAAATATTAAATATTTTTTATATTTTGCTGTCCATATAAAAAAAAAAGACAGTTTTGATTAAAAAAATAAAATGGTTTTACACGAAAAAAATAATTCCTTCAAACAAAAAATGCCGGAAGATATTTATTTTTCGGAATTACAGTCGATTTTTAAGTGAAACACAGGAAACTTGAATCAAAACTATACAAAAATTATAAGTAAAATTAATTTGTGAACAAAATAATTGTATATGAGATAAATAATCTATAAATAAATTTAGGAGCTTTTTTTAGTACTACAATGAAAAGAAAATTAACTAAAATAGAAATTTGAAATACCTATAATGAGAGAATGCAAAATCTGGTCTATGAGGTAGGGATTGTTAATAAAACTATTTCTAATAGTTTAACAGATAGTGCTAAAAGAAAAAAAAATGAAATAGTAGACAAAAATACGTAATAAAAACAAATATGATGAAAGGTAATTTGTAGTAAACTTGCTTTCCCTAATTTAATTATTTATTGTAGGTTAAATTGACTAAGTAGTATTTGACAAAAGGCAGAATACTACTTGAGGCAACGTTGAACCTGTGTTTAAAACTAAGGAAGGGTAACTTAAAATTAATAAGTTTTTTTTAGAAATAATAATTAGATTGTAAATAATTTGATATCATTGAGAATAGCCAGATTGGTCAAAATGTTGGAGTTCGAAGTGAATAAAACATTGAGACTATATGGATATTTTTTATTATAATTGAATTAACAATCACAGAAAGTAAAGAGGCCACAATATCTTTTAATTGAGCCCAAAGATGGCGAGCTAACAGTTCCTTTTTTAATAAACGTCATTAGGTACTTTCAGGATTACACAATAATTGGCGTTCATCTTAGCTATATATCTCAGGATAACAAAACATAAAAGATTTTTTAATAATTATAGGTACAACCTGTATTAAACGTCTTTAAAACTTTTTTTTTTAAGCCAAAAAATTAAAGATATTGGAATGTTGTAGTTAATAATAATTAAACGTCTTATTCATTATTCATAAATCCCCATATTATTTAGTACATTATTATGTATCTATACAGCTAAGCTTATTGTTATTTTTACAATGTTTTTAAGTTAGAAAGCTTTATATTGAAATTGCGACATATCCTGAGAAAAGTTCAATATCTGTAGAATAGTTTGACGTATGTGACATGGCTATTAGGACGCAATCTAAAGCTCGCTTGATACACCATAAAGTACTTATAAATGATCATCCCTAAAAAGTTTTCCTGATATTCACCATAATAAATTCACAAAATTTCGGTTGGGAAGCAGCCATTAGTATTGAAAAGATGTATTTCGGAAATTTTTGAACATAAAGAGCTCTATTAGGAATTCAGAGTTTGCTTCATAAATATTTTAGATTACAGGGCTGGTTTGCGCAAAATTAAATTTGAGGAGCCCAGACAAAAACCAATTGTTGTCGGTGCACCAGGTGTCAAAACTTAGGGCATACAAAGGTTATTGCCATCACCAAGGTTCGTTAAATGTGCTGCCCCTCACACAACTACAACCTCGGGATAAACCGGAAAAATGTGCTATTTATCAAAAAGAACACCCTGCAAGCTATAGAGGCTGTAAAATCTAAAAAAATTTCCACAAGGTGAGATCACACTTCATGACATCATTAAGCTTGGAATAAACTCGACCCAGCCCTCACGTATAGATCAGACCACCTAGACAACACTTCCCATGCTGGTCCTTGCATCCTTATCCCATTCCCTATTTATAATCCCCTTAATATTCCTTTCAATCCATCTGATGCTACTCAATCAACCTCGTTTATTATTCCAACAACCCTTTCCATGTTACCTTTTCAGCTGTATATTGTCCTTTTGGTAATAACCTTTCTTATAACCCCCTTGATTCCTTATTCCGAACCCTCGGACCGCGCTTCATTGCTGGAGGAGACTATAATGCTAAGAACCAACTATGGGGATGCCCCACATCCATTTCCCGTGGAAACATTCTATCCTATGCTTCCACATCTAATACTAATTCCATTCTCTCTCCCAAAAATCCGATTTATAGGCCTAAATCTTTCAAAAAGCCCCCTGATATCATGTTTATCACCTCCCATATTTCTCCCTCTCAAGCCATTGTTGAATCCCGATCTTTCATCAGATCATAGTCCAGCCCTGCTTTTTTTAAATTCAAGCTTTGTACCAAAGCCCTCCGCTCCTTCATTGATTACAGGAAGTGTTGACTGGGACAAACATAAATGTGACCTGGAAACTAAACTGGACTTAAAAATTCGACTGAAGACAATACAAGACATTGACAAAGCTATTGGAAAACTCACATCATCAATAAGAACAAATATAATTCATAACACATCGGCTAATAGAATCAATTACAGTAAAGAAAAGAATTTGCCACAGTATATTTGTATGTTATTAAAGGAAAACACAGAGGAAGATTGAAGTGGTTCAGTACCAGATATCCAACTGACAAAAGGTTTTACACCAAATTGACTAAAAACTTTTTTTTTTAATAATTTATTTCTTGTTATTTACATTTGTACACACATATATACAACAAGTAAATCTAATGTAGGTGACATAGTGACATGATACAAACATGTGGAAAATCTACCCACTGATAGAACTCCAATTAAGGTTCACAATTTAATTAACTTTACCGAAAATCTTACAACTATTGACAAATCATTATGGAAGACCACCAAAAAGCTGTTAAAATTCAAAGATTCTAACCACCCACTTTTAAACCGAATCCCAAACCTGGACCAGAACTGATGAAGAAAAATCACAAACATTCGGCAAAGACCTTTCTAAAACCTTTATTCAACATTCTGATATCCTTAATCCAATTCACCTTAAATGTTTTGAAGCAGAACTAAATATTCCGCTCTAACTGACTCTCTCACCTACATCATTTCATCCTCCAGTCATATTTAGTATCATTCAGAGATTACCTACCCGCAAATCTCTAGGGCACGACCTAGAACTTCTTCCTTGGAATACCATCCTATTCCTTACCTACAGTAGGGATAAAAAGAATTGCCATATGTTAAAAATGTACAGATAGTCGTCTTATTTTTTAAAATTTCTTTTACCTGGTTTATTCACTGCTACCTTCCCAGCTGTTACGTAACCTTCATCAATCCAATGAAATACTTACGTTATAGACGTAGGAGTGTGCCAGGCCACCATTTTGTTTGTATGATCGTGTAAACAATGTAATTCGAACATTAATCTATAAATGAGATGTAGGACATTGCAATGTTTCCTATCTTTAATTTTTTTCGATTTTGAACTGTATCCCTCTTTATTTTAATAAATCATTTAAGTGTAAACAATATATTTTGAACATAAAAAAAGAACAAAAATAAAAATAAAGAAAGATTCAAGCATGAAATTATTTTTAAAAGAGTATGACTATAAAAAATGATAATTCTAACTATTAAAAATATCAAAATAAGGGAAAAATATAATAAATCAATAATATAAATCCTTTTATGATATTAAACTATGAAAAAAAATTAATATAGAAGATAAAAGAAAGTAAATCACTTCAAGAAATTTAAATAAATCGACTTACACGTTTCCGGAGGTCGTGTTTACTAAAGCACGCTAGAACAAAGAATGAGAATGAATTAAAATTTACGGGCCTATTTCCCACCCGATTTATTTAATTTTTAGGAATTATATTATATTTGCTTGGGGAGTTAGGATTAGAGTTGTATACAGGCCTTGTCCAACCATAACTTATATATATATATATATATATTCAGTCTAAGTGCT
>NW_027108288.1:7431-8911 GCF_000696795.3 Halyomorpha halys | reverse complement strand
TCAAAAAAGAGAAGAACGAATAAAATGTAACACATGTGAACTGCTGTAACATCCTATCTTTATTGGGTTCGGTACATATCATTATATACATGCGATCAGCTGATCTCCTCAGTCAGCTAAAATAGAAGTAACAGCTGACTAAGGCTGTAACTCCCCACCAGTTTACGAACAATCCTCGTACTAACAATAAACTTCAACTATACAATAAATTAATACAAAATACAACAAAAATAACTATTTACAATAAAACCGTCCGCCGGCTTCCCCTTGTAGACCCGCCGGATTCCACAAAGCCCGAAAAGGATCTCAAACGGCGAAAACCCCGTAACGGTGTGCACCGAATGATTGTATGCCGCAATTGTCTTTGGCATAGCCACTTCCGGTTCCAGCCCTTGGTCTGCCTGGTACAATCGAAGGTTCCGAGAAGCCGCTCTACCCCTCATCTACTTTTGGGATGTCCTGGTGTGTTGAGGTGCCATATCACATCTAGGTCCTTCATTTCCTTTCGTATCAAAGAGTTGTCAAATTCTCTTCCACCATTCGATGAGTTGCGTTCGGGAACTCCGTAGAACTGAAACCACAAGCGGAAAGCTGTCAATACTGCTTCCGAAGACCTATCTTGCACCTGGTGCGCCATTGCGGCCTTACTGAAGAGGTCAATCATGGTGACCCATTTGTACCCCTTTCATGTAAATGTGTCAATTTGTAAATCTTTAAGTGGTGCATCTGTGGTAGGGGTCTTCTCCTGTCTTCCTTTAGGCGGATGTGTGTCGCACTTAGTGCATAGACAAACCTCGCAGCTTCCTACAACCTCTGATATAGTCTTCCTCATTCCCCACCAAATGTATCTTCTTTTTAACGCTTGCATAGTATCATGGATTCCCCGATGATTTGTCTTTCCTTGATGATACGCTAAGGTAAGGGTTTCCACCATCAATTTAGAACGGATGTATGTCCTGTCAATTCCAATCTGTTCATCACGCCATAGCCGCTTGATCTTCTCCCAAACGGTTTCGTTACCGGATTAGTTTTCAGTCTAATAGAAAAATTTTTTTTATTCTTCTCTTTGAATTATGACCAGTAACGGATTAGTGAGAAAAGGAGTTCTGAATCTAGAGAATATGAACCAAAACAACCAACCTCAAGCTGCGGTCAGCCAAACTCAAGCTGCAATCAGCCAAACTCAAGCTGCAGTCAACCAAGCTTTAGCAGCTGCCAACCCACCTCCGCAGCCGATTCCAACATTACCAGATGTATCTTTAGCGCAATTTCATGCCACGACGCTAAAATGGATCACGGTCCGTATGACAACTCCCCAGGACCTGAGAAAGGCAGTATCGGACCTAGAAAAATTCTGATGGGGCGAATAGAAGCGAAGATGTCGGAGGACATCTGGACATATTGGACAACGAGGATGCAAAAGCACTGAAAGCAGCGGTAGTCTGCCGTGTAAAAAGAAGTATCCTTAATCAGATTCAGG
>NW_027108288.1:5768-5996 GCF_000696795.3 Halyomorpha halys | reverse complement strand
AAATTGTCGGGAGAAAAGTCGGCGCTGGGGCAGGAACAAATAAAATTTCTGGGTCACACAATTGGGAGTTAAACGAGACCCGGATAAAGTTTTAGCAATCCAGAAAATGGCAGTATCTAGTGACATAAAAGGAATTCTTAGGTTGTTGGGGACTCTAAATTATTACTGGAGATTTGTTCCAGAAATGGAGGAGTATCTCGTTCCACTCAACAACCTACTCAAGAAAGG
>NW_027108288.1:0-623 GCF_000696795.3 Halyomorpha halys | reverse complement strand
AGGAGAAGACACCTACCACTGATGCACCACTTAAGGATTTACAAATCGACACATTTACATGGAAGGGGTACAAATGGGCGACCATGATTGACCTCTTCAGTAAAGCCGCAATGGCGCACCAGGTGCAAGATAGGTCTTCGGAAGCAGTATTGGCAGCTTTCCGCTTGTGGTTTCAGTTCTACGGAGTTCCCGAACGCAACTCATCGAATGGTGGAAGAGAATTTGACAACTCTTTGATACGAAAGGAAATGAAGAACCTAGATTTGATATGGCACCTCAACACACCAGGACACCCCAAAAGTAAGAGGAGGCGTAGAGCGGCTTCACGGAACGCTGAGCGATCACCTTCGATTGTACCAGGAGAACAAGGGCTGGAACCGGCAATTGCGGCATACAATCATTCGGTGCACACCGTTACGGGGTTTCCGACGTTTGAGGTCCTTTTTGGGCTTTGTGGAATCCGGCTGGACTACAAGGGCACGGCGGCGGACGGTGATGAGATAAGCAACAATCATGTCACTAGGAAAAAGATATGGGAAAAAGTCCGGGAAAAATTGGAGAGGGAAAAAACCAGGAGAGTAGCTCGGGAGATTTTATACCTCACAGATAGGAAGGGAATGATA
>NW_027108287.1:16654-16925 GCF_000696795.3 Halyomorpha halys | reverse complement strand
AATTCAGATTCAATGAAAAAGAAATATTACTTTATAGCTACAACCCTTTCACTCAATTTTGAACTGTTGTAGATTTAATAAAAAAGCTTTAGAGATTTTATTGTTCTCATATTTATATACAACAGTGAAAACTTTTTTTTTCAAAAACTATTTTTTTAACTAATTTATTAAACATTAAAATGTAAAAAATAGAAATTGAGATAAAAAAAAAAAATATTACTTTATAACTGCAACCCTTTAATAAAAAAATTTCAATATTTTATTGTTCTTA
>NW_027108287.1:8026-8527 GCF_000696795.3 Halyomorpha halys | reverse complement strand
GAAGTTTTGCACTGAACGAAAAATATTACAATTATTTTAAAACAGGATCCTAAGAATTTAGAAGAAGTTTATAAGCAATTTTGTTTGTAAGTCGGTTGCATCGTGATCTATAATAGGAGGCAATAGATGGAGTCATCAAAAATTTCTTATAAAATCCCCTTCCCGGTTAACAGTAGTTAAAGGATTCAGTGGCTTACAATATTGGAAATTCCACTTAACCTGGAATTCTAAAACCCAGACTACTGCAAGACAATCCGCTAGGAACTCTGTATTATTTATTTTTCTTCAATTATCTTTTCAGTAAATAAGTCAATTATTTTATCAATTTTACTTCTTCGTTTGTTAATTTTTTTTCTCATCTTCAAATACATATTTATCATTACTATTTCTTAGATATATTCTTTTGGTTACTATTGTTATTATTTTTATTGATTAGAATTATTCCGAATTCTAAAACCTAGACTTTGCAAGACTGTCCACTAGGAACTCTGTACTTATTTA
>NW_027108287.1:7258-7626 GCF_000696795.3 Halyomorpha halys | reverse complement strand
GTTAATTTTTTTTCTCATTCTTCAAATACATATTTATTATTACTATTTCTTAGATATATTCTTTTGGTTACTATTGTTATTATTTTTATTGATTAAAATTAAATAATTAAAATTATTTCGTAATTATCAAATCATAAATCGTTCTGTGTTTTTTTTGCACAAGATTAAGCACCTCACTAGTCAATCGCTAAAAGCAAATCTAATTGTTATAATAATCATGTAAGGGTCACACAAACAAAGAATGTATTTAGACAATTATTTACTAATGTTAGAATTCAAAAAATGTTTTCGTAATCATATTTTGTTGTACGGTTTCTAATAGCTTTTTTTGAAGAAGAGAATTTTTGAGAGAGAAATTTGAATTTTAA
>NW_027108287.1:4419-5939 GCF_000696795.3 Halyomorpha halys | reverse complement strand
ATATTTGGTTTATAAACTGAAGTATTAAACAATAATTTATTCTCAAGTTCCGGAATATATTTTAAACTATAGTTTATTTTAAACAAGATTGCTCTACAGTTTATATTAAAAATCCCAGGTGGTGTCTTATATAATGGTTGAAAAACGATTTTACCTAACGATTTAAATTAACGACGAATTTCATTGAGTATTGAGTTTATAAGTTAAGCTGTACTACTCTTGCAAGAATTTTTATTATGGAATTCTCAAGTAAAAAGTTTTAATTTTATATTATTAAGTCGACATTTTGTACGCTTTCGTCCAAATGACGTACAGAAAAATACACGTATCTGATATAAGTGTTAGTCAATAATCATTGCTCCTCAATGGCCATGTAGAATATGGGTGTATAATCCTTCAAGAGGTTGATGACTACAGGTCTTCACCTTGTAATATTTATGGATATGAATGTAAATTATTAAGGATCTAAGAGCTACTAGAAACCTCGATAACTGACCACATGCCTAACAAAATATATATACCACTTGTAATAGTTATGAGCTAATTGTTTAAATGGGTTATTTTTTGCTGTCATAGGATCGGTTGATTTCTAACAACTTTTTTTTCGGTTGAGCGGTCCACACTTAGGTTTAGTTTAGGTAACAGCTGACCAGTGCTCGGGTATTGAGCAATCACTAATAGTTTTCATCTTTTACACCGTTACATGCCGAATGTTACATGACCATTATTCCTAAGCTAAAATTGATAATTTTTCTCATAATGGCCCCCCGTTACAAGTAATCCTATCGAATCTATTAATTTACTAGCGTTCAAATTAGAGCTAATTTTGACGATTCTTTAGATAATATTTGATTAGTATAGTTACGGTAAAGATAAGGAGTTATATCAGCTTCTAGAACGAATGAATACTCATTAGTGATTGGCTAAGATTTCGATCAATCAGGTCTGACAGATCTTCTAGAAATGTAATTAGCTAAAGGTTCAGTAATTCGCCTTTTCTGTACTCGATTAAAAACTTGAGGAGAGTTGAAACTGATAAGTAAAGTACAGTATAATCTCGGTAATCTGAACTTAAAACAAAAATTGTATTATATTTGAAAAAAAAAAAGTTACTTTTTTTGAGAAAACTTAGAAGGCAACAATATTTTTGTTTTTAAATAAAAGCGCACATGGCAACCTATTGTAATCACCGTGAAATCGAAAGTGGAAATTTTTACAATTCCTATGAAAATATTAGTAATATATTTTTTTGGAATTGAATAGCTATTGTATATATTAATTAATTATTGATTAATTAAACCTAATTTAATGATTAGTAGAAATATGTATAATACAAATTTTGATGAACTTATTTTTTTGTCATGTTTTAAATAAATCTATACAAAGAGTAACTTTTTTTTATAGTTTTTTTTCTTATAAATAAACAATCTTATAATTCTAATAAATTAAATCATCACTTAGCCTTTGTGGGGATGTAAAAGAAAACAAAAGTGTAGCCTCCTAAAATACGGCTAGTGCCC
>NW_027108287.1:2395-3213 GCF_000696795.3 Halyomorpha halys | reverse complement strand
ACAGGTTTAAAGGTACACTATACTGTCCTCTCCTCCACTTCAAATTTTGAATGATAGGATTTCAAAATATTCTTTGTCATTCATTTGTTTTAACCTTACAATCTGAACTTCCATTTTTGTTTTACTGTCATTCCATAGGTGCGAATGTGTATTTATCCTTGAATTTAATTTTCTTTATCTGGTATATATTCTGGATTAGTCTGGTGAGTCAATTCTTTTAAAATTTTTTGAGGTTAATCACTTCCATCATTTGAAATAAATTATTATTTATTTATTCATGACATTGTACAACGTTTCGGGACCACTGTCCCATATTCATGCACTATAAAAACCTCATGAAATCATATCAACTCAATCATGAAGTCATAAGAAAGAGATAAGAAAAAAAAAAAAAAGCAGCCTTTCATATGGCTTACATTATCTTGTTAAAACTACAATAAAAGCATATTCGTAAGAAAATAAGTAAAATAGAAACTTCTGAACTATGATTAATTATTTTAAAAATATTTTTAAATAAATACATTTATAATCTTTATTTTTAAATTGATTTTATCTAAGAAGTGACATTTTATCTCGTTCGATAATCCGAATTTTTCACCAATTCAAACCTCCTTGGTTTTAATTAGTTGGGATTAGCTAGAGTCCACTGTAGTAGTTGAAATATTTTATAGAAACCTTTCTTTCATTCTATATATTTTCTCATTGAAATATGTTTTACACACATATTTAAATATTTATATTTCTAGTGTATTACTTTAATTAATTTCTGTAATTTAAAAATATTTTTACTGACTATCATACAATCTGGTATGGGAAAT
>NW_027108287.1:751-2345 GCF_000696795.3 Halyomorpha halys | reverse complement strand
ACAGGTTTAAAGGTACACTATACTGTCCTCTCCTCCACTTCAAATTTTGAATGATAGGATTTCAAAATATTCTTTGTCATTCATTTGTTTTAACCCTACTATCTGAACTTCTATTTTTGTTTTACTGTCATTCCATAGGTGCGAATGTGTATTTATCCTTGAATTTAATTTTCTTTATCTGGTATATATTCTGGATTATCTCTCTAGGAAGTGTGGTGAGTCAATTCTTTTAAAATATTTTGAGGTTAATCACTTCCATCATTTGAAATAAATTATTATTTATTTATTCATGACATTGTACAACGTTTCGAGACCACTGTCCCATATTCATGCACTATAAAAACCTCATGATTTCATATGGGAAATCATGTTAACTTAATCATGAAATCATGTATTTATCCTTGAATTTAATTTTCTTTATCTAGTATTTATTATTTTGTTATCTTTTAATCAATTTTACTTTTTATATAGATTTATACTTTTTTTTGTTCATATTGTAATTGTATTTTTTTCTTTCATTGTTCACTTTATTTTATTAATAATATTTCTTTTTTTTTTCTTTCGTTCATTTTTTTTGTATATATTACTTGAAGAATACCAAGACCACTAATACATATTGCCCTTAATTGTAGAAGATTGTATTATTACTCTTTAATAAAATCATTTTGAGAAAAAAATGTCTGTGCGACTCATAATGATAAGATCCCTTAATGAAACTTAGTACTCGTGCTTTTAATAAGCACGACAAAGGTCACTTGACAGTAAATAATCTCTCAGATTGCAAAAAATCAATTAAAATCATTAGCTTCATAATTATAAAAAAATTTGAACCTTTATGCTCAATAAGCTATCTTCCCCTTTGCGTCATGAAATGATTTTTTTTATTATGTATGTTTCTAATTAAACCTATTAAATTAATTTTAATTCAGTTTATTGGTCACCATTTAGATTATTTTTAATATTGACTTCGAAGTAAGATTTTCAATAATTAAATCGTGCTTATTTTTATTTTAATTGAACCCAGCTTATTTATTCGCCCTATCCAAGACTCGTTATTTATTTTTTAGTGTTTCTTAAAATAATTATTTTATTTGTGTACGATACAAAAATATTGAGTTTATTTTAACTTTATATACGTTAATTTAAATTACCAAATAGTGGCTTACATTATCTAGTTAAAAACTAGAATAAAAGCGTATTCGCAAGATAATAAGTAAAATATAAATTTCTGAACTATGATTAATTATTTTAAATATTTTTAAGTAAATACATTTATAATCTTTATTTTTAAATTTATTTGTATCTAAGAATTGACATTATATATCGTTCGATAATCCGAATTTTTCACCAATTTCAATAAGTTGGGATTAGCTAGAGTCCACTGTAGTTGACGAAATATTTCATAGAAGCCTTTCTTTCATTCTAAATATTTTCTCATTTAAATATGTTTTACACCCCTATTTAAATGATGAAATACATTTCTAATGTATTAATTTCTATAATTTAAAAATATTTTTACTGACTAACATACAATCTGGTATGGGAAATTTCTATTAAGCTTATAGTCGCTTATATTAATAACATTAATTGAATA
>NW_027108287.1:0-701 GCF_000696795.3 Halyomorpha halys | reverse complement strand
CTTATAGTCGCTTATATTAATAACATTAATTGAATAAATAAAGTTCAGCTATAATAATAATAATAATGATAATATTTTTTATTTATTCTGGGAATGGTTTCTTTGGAATAATATAACATACATTAAGCATTGGTTTATTCCCTTAGAAAAAATATTAAATTTTTGAAATAAAAAAACATCATAAAATATCTCTAAACTGTAAAAAAATGTTAATTAACTACAGCATTTAAATGAATATTATAGATATCAAATAATGTATGTATTAAATATAACAATAAAACCATTTTTATGAATGATGTGACATCTAAACTTATTTTTTTGTGTCAAAACCCCTTTATTCATAAATAAATACAAAAATATAAACATATATACAATACTTTTACATTATATACAATTTTGATTTTGGTCCTTTTGCTGGAGCTTAACTTATTTTTTGTAAAATTAAATTTTTAAAAAATGAGGTAAAGATAATTAACGACTAGTAGGAATTAATGTTTATGTACTACTTTTTCGTTCATTTTAGTTTTAAAGGAATATCATAAATATAAATTAAAAAAAACAAATTAAACAAAAGTATAAGAAGAGAAAAAATAAATCCTTCAGATATGAATTTGTTCGTAAATTTAAAAAGGAACATCTAATAATATTTATGTCAAATTTCACTTGTAATAAAATCATTAATTCTCTCTATTTATTTATCA
>NW_027108286.1:9528-10385 GCF_000696795.3 Halyomorpha halys | reverse complement strand
CATCCTGTATCATATCATTATGTCATTATGATCAAATTTACTTGTTGTATTTTTTATACAGTTGTAAATATCAATAAATAAAAAAAATAAAAAAATTTTAATGTGAGAAAGAATTTATAATTGATGATTGTCCTTGAGGGTGGCCGAAATGGCCGAAACGTTGGACTGTTGAAATAAAAAGTGTTGAGACTAATAAGGATACAATTTTTAATTTATTTAATAAATAATATTCTGTCTGAAGAAATTGAAATAATATATTTAAGTAGTTTATAACGTTTATTATATTTCCTTATAAACATGAATTTTGAATTAGGAATTTCTTCCGAACAACTAGAAATCAATTTTGTTTAGTAAATATCATGAAAATTATTACTACTACGAAAATAAAAACTAGCTTTAATTTAAGTGCAGCCAACTATACGTCTCATAATCCCTGAGAAGAAGATTTCCCACAATAAACTCACTAACTTCTTATTTTTCAGTGTATATTTCATGAAATGTTGCTTTTTAAAAAACCGGTATCTTAAAAGTTATTGAACGTAAATATCTCTTAATTAATTTATAATCTTAAACACTTTCTTGAGAATGGTAAATTTTTTTAATTTAATTTCTATCCATTTTAGTCTCAACACCCGACGTTTCGGACATCACAACAACGATCATAAAGTTTTAACAAATAATGACTGTGATAAATGATTTTAATGTGAATAATGACTAATTAGAAATTGTTGTTTTGACCTAGGCAGAATAGCCTGCATGGAATTAGAGTTTTTAAATCATATAATTCCAAAATCGTATTAAGATTGTCCCTGAAGATGGCCGGATTGGCCAAAACGTCGGACTTATAAGAAAAATAA
>NW_027108286.1:6458-6973 GCF_000696795.3 Halyomorpha halys | reverse complement strand
AACATGGTTGAGAGTCTGTTACAAGGTCTGTCAGCTGAGCTCGTCACCATTTTGTTTGTTGTCGTATAAAATTACTTTCTCGTAGTTTGCGAATTGATTGTCTTAGTATTGTTTTGGACGTTTTTAAACAAGATAATCAGTAGCCAAACTTTTACACTTCTACTTTTCACTTATTTTAGGCATGTTGTAATATATTACTGTAATCAAAACTTAGAAGTAAACAATAACAAGAAGTTTTAGAAGGAAAGGTTACTAAACAAGTTGCTCAGAAAATCCGCTAGGAGCTCTCATGCATTTGACATTCAGCATGATAGTATTTATGTATTGCTATTTATGACTGTACATTATAATACATCTAGTAAATTTAATCTAGTGTTACAGGTGTGTAGAGAAAGTACCCATTGGTAGCACTCCAATGATATTTTACATTAGCTGGTCTCGTGGCCATCTTCTTTTCAGGCGCCTCGGAGGATTGTCAGGAATGGAAGAGGATACAAGATTAGAAACTAGGGGGT
>NW_027108286.1:0-683 GCF_000696795.3 Halyomorpha halys | reverse complement strand
CGCGAACTTGAGTAGATTGGGAGTAGGACCGAGTGTATCGGATGCTCTGAATGATAACCAGAAGAACGTGGAAATGGTTTTGATTTTCGTAAAAAGGAATAAGATTTAAACTAGATAATCTGTTATACGTAATAAAAAATTCCAAAAGAAGTAATTATTAATTTTTTTTTCCGTAATTATTTAAAGAGATAAATAGAGTAAAATAGAATTATAAAGCGCGAAACATGGGCGTTGATGACCTCAGGGTTTTACGCCCTAAAGCCCCAGACAACAACAACTTGCCGTGAGTCAGCCCTGTGGGTTCAGGAGCCCTCTAGGCCCCACCCAGCCTCAGTAAATAGGTAAACTTAATTGAGTAAAAGTCTGGAGGTCGAGTGCAATTCTGACCAAATATTCTAACTCCTTGTACAACCATTAGTCTAGTAACATCACTTCCTTACTCATGGGTTGTGGTGGTACAAATTTAATTTTTTTCCAAGATTAGATAATTTAAATGAAATATCTAAATTTTATGAGGAGAAGATGGTTGGGGGTGCGGTCAATGAAAAACACAAATAAGTACGATTAACTTATTTTAATGTGCCAACGTTTCGGCTAGAGTTTCTAGCCTTCTTCAGGGCTAAAAACAGAACAAGATAACAACCACAGTAAGTATAGAAAAATTTAAAAAAATAAAAATAAAA
>NW_027108285.1:7171-7503 GCF_000696795.3 Halyomorpha halys | reverse complement strand
AGTGAATTTATTTTGAAAAATTTATATCTCAAAAACCATTTGACGTACAGATTTCTATTAGCACTCAAATTAAAGCTAGTTTAATGAGCTATAAATTAGTTTATGATGATGATCTTTCAGTACGTCCCATACAACATTTTTATAAAATGTTGCTTTTTAAAAAGCTATATCTCGAAAACTAGTTAACGTAAATAACTCTATCAGGGTTCATATTTTAGCAAATTTACTCTTTTTTAAATGACGTTCTCTTATGTTTTCTTGTGTTGTGCCTACTTTTTAAGATATAGAGCTCCGAATGAAAAATTAGTTTTTTTTATCGCTTTGAAACAGCC
>NW_027108285.1:3929-4771 GCF_000696795.3 Halyomorpha halys | reverse complement strand
TTATTTTAAAAAGTCAAACTTGTTAATATTCTTCAAATATAAATTAACAATCTTTACTTTCATTTGTCTATATATGGAATATCTAGTAAGAGAATGTATTGCAATCGTGAAAGTATATATGCCTAGGATACGACAGTAAGTTTAGAATGGATTTTCCATATTTTTTTTTTTATTTTCTTATAAACGGAACTATCGATTCTCAATGCACAATTAAATAGTATTTAATATCAGCTAATTCTTATTACTATGGGAATAGCATGACAGGGTGATGAAGTTTAAAATTATCTTCCTCTAAAATTTAATTTTGTTAACTTGAAAAAACATTTCTCATTGTTAGAAATGATAAACAATGAACGATAATAATAAACAATGAATACAGTGTAGTAAAGAGTTTTATGAATAACTGAAAATAAAATAGAGACATTCGATTCAAACGGGAAAACCCGAAACCGCTCGATCTTTCCCGATTTCATCACGGTGTATTTATGTTTTGTTAAAATAATGTATTCTTGGCGGGAAAAACAAAAGTCCCACTTCAAGAAATCCTACAATAAGTATATTTTCAGCGACAGAAAAATAATTTTTATTTGCTTACAATTTTTATTTTTCCTGGTCTTTAATTTTTTTTTTGTCACAAAAATTGGCATAACTTCAACACTAACCTACCAATCTATACAGAACTTGAGGACGTATGTCGGGCGGTTAGTGTAAGTTGTGAGATGCACGTACCGCACCAAATTTCTTTCCTATGATATTTTCGTATATTAATCACTCCCAATCAATTAAAAAAACAAATGATAAACTATATAAGTGTGTGAAATAATCGAATCATTGATCAATTT
>NW_027108285.1:0-744 GCF_000696795.3 Halyomorpha halys | reverse complement strand
TAGTTTATATATAATATAATTATATCTATATATTCATTCGTGCCCCCGTATGTAGTTTAGCGCTACTTTAACCAGTGATATTCCGTCACGCGGTTTGGTATACACTTTCGCCTCCTGCAGTCTAGAGGACAAACACTGATTTAGAGCGAAACGTTCACGAATCTGAGTTGTTACCTTGTATGTTAAGTTGTTATTTCAAAAATGCCGTGAGTTGCTACTTAATTTAACTTTCGTAGTCTGGTGATAAATAATTAGAAAAAAAAATAGCAAGTTAAATAAAAGACTTAATGATGTTATCCAGAAATATTAATTTAAAGATGTGACAAAAGTATGCAACTAAAAAATAAATGAAAATTCTTTCTTATACTTAAGTATTTAAGTACCTTACATATGTGTTCCAAATTATAAATTTCTGTCCTGAAAATTCAACGATTCTTATTCATACTCGTAACGACGAATATCACTGGCGCCTGTTACAGATTTCTAGTAGATTAAATAGTAAATTATAAATTGAGCTACAAAAGAAACGTAATTCTAATCAAAATACGCAGTAAATGCACCCTACAGTCTGCTACAACCGAGATAACAGTTGTTTACTAGATTAAAACAATTACGCAAGCATTAATTGCAGGAAGATGAGTTGTTATTTTTATCTTTTCAAGAAGACGTTCTTGGTATCAAAGAATAATTTGAAGACACGAATGGACGAATGTCTTAAGAATGAAAAATGGAATTGGTGATGCT
>NW_027108284.1:12058-12494 GCF_000696795.3 Halyomorpha halys | reverse complement strand
TTGATCCAACGTTTCGCCCCACGTTGGAGGGCTTCATCAGGGCTAAAAAAGATACTAACACTTAAATGATATAAACAAAAGTGAAACAAATTAAAGATATACAATGAAACTTTTTTTTTTTATTTATTTATTTATTTAATGTAATTTACAACTGTACAAAATAATACAATAAGTAAATATATTGTATGTTTCATATTCACTTGAAAATCTTGTGAAGGAACCATCGGTGGTACTTCAAACATTACTTTAAATTATAAGGTACTGTGGCCATCTTCTTTTCAGACGCCTCGGAGGATTATCAGGGATTGTTAAGGATGAAAGATTAAGAATTAATGAGTTAGGATGGTTAAGAAGTTTGGAATGAAAAGACTTTCCTGCTTTGGGCCAATTCTGCAACGAATGGGATTTTAAGGTTTTTGTGAATGAGTTTATTTGT
>NW_027108284.1:7871-8333 GCF_000696795.3 Halyomorpha halys | reverse complement strand
CCAATCCTTTGTTGTTGGTCATTCCCAATAAGTTGTTATCCCTAATAATCCTCTTTATTATTGACTTTCTGCTCTCCATCCAGTATTCCCAGTATCATTTATATGCAGAAGACTTTCAAATCTACCTCTCCTTAAATTTTCATAACACCTCCAATGCCACTCTTAAACTACAATAAGACATCAATAGTACAAGCACTTGGGCAACAGACAATAAACTTACGTTAAATTCCAAAAAGACTGAAGATATCATAATTGGATCTCCTTCTCTCCTTTAATCTATCCCAGGAACCCCAACCTTATCCTAAATAATACTCGTATCTCATTCCATACATCAGTCAAAAATCTTGGAGTCACTGTTGATCAAACATTATCCTGGAAATCATACATTTTCCAAATTTCCCGTCCAGCTACCCTGAAGCAATTCAATAGAACCCGTTATCTCCTTTCACTTAAAACCTGTCA
>NW_027108284.1:0-1726 GCF_000696795.3 Halyomorpha halys | reverse complement strand
TGGGTAAAATAACATAATTAAGGAAATAAAATAAAAATGAAGTTATATAATGCAAAGAAGTATGAACATATTAGTTATTAATAATTTAAAAATTGAAATATGGAATGAAAATATATTTAACCATAATAATTGATAAAGATGCAAAATATAAGTAAAGTTTAACAAAAGAAATGAATAGAAGAAAAAAAAAAATTTTGAAAACAACAATAATAATATAGTGAACATAACTAATAATGTAGGTAAGGAAAATGGAGAAAAGAAGGGGTGGTAAAATAAAGAAAGGAAAAAAAAGAGAATAAAACAAACCTTTCAAGCTAACAGGTTCGTCTTATTCTCTTTTTTTTTTTATTTATATTAAAATAGTTATAAACTATTTGTTCTTTTTTTACCGCAATCCTGACCATCTTCTCATATACCCAGTTAAATATTTCATTTTTTAATTTTCTCTTTTGGTAAGCGATTGAACAGATATGATACCATATAGTTTGAACTACATTTACCAAATATATTGTTATAGGGTGGTTTGATTAATTTAATTTTTTTTCTAACATTATTTAGATATATTATTTCTTTTCTAAATTTATTACTATCCATAAATTTTATGATAATTCTGTAAAAATAAAATAATTTAGGTGCAAAGTACCAACAATTTTAAGATTTTCTCCTTTATTATTGCGTTATTGTTCTTAATGTTCGATGCTGTAGATTTGCAAGTTTTGATAAATGACTATCAGCACTGGCACCATAAAATTTTATCCCATATCGATATATCGATTGAAATAGTGCTTTGCACACCATTATTGAAGCTTCTCCGTTAAGTACAAACTGGATGTAATAAATTTTATATGAGCATACTCTTAATCTCTTTAAAACCTTTGCTACATGGGATATCCGAGGAAAAAAAAAGATATTTTTATTTTTCAACAACATTTAATGTTTTAAAACAACATATTTTTGTATTATTAATGTTAGTGAGACAGTCACAGTCATGGGATTTAGTTTCAGGGTTGTCTCCAGTAGGCATATGGGGTGATTTTATCAACATAATGAATTTTAGTGGGATGCTGGAAGATTGCTGATGGGCGTGTGTATTAATAAATGGAATATGGTCCAGGTGCGGTCAAATTAAACTCAAATAGTAATATTTTGTACTATTTTTATTTGAGCCAACATTTCGCCCCACATTGCAGAGCTTCGTCAGGGCTAAAAAAAGATACAAACACATAATATAAGTAAAAAAGTAAATGGAAAATTACAAGGGTAAACATTGAAACGTAAAAATTAAAGGTTATAAACAATAAATGAAAACAGAAATAGTAACCGATAAAGAGAAGAAATATTAAAGAAAGTACACATTAAGAGATGAAAAGGGATAAGAATAAAATCAAGAAAAAAAAAAGGAACAAAATGAACAAGACTGAATTCATAACTGTTCGACAGAAATCAAAGTCAGAGTGAACCGTTTGTATTGGGAGGAGTGGGGCTGGCAGTTAAGCATGTCACATTTGAAAATAATTTAAAGTAAAAAGTGTAGAAAATATTAAAGTTAGGTAAACAATTAATGATAATATACATATAGAGGGGGGAGAAGAAAAATTAAAAAAAAAAAATTAAAATTTACATGGATAAAAAATAGAGAAGAAATAAAGTTAAAATAATGAGATACAATAAATATAAATAATTAAGAAAGATAATACACCAAATTAGTGAGGATACAGAGGTATGT
>NW_027108283.1:45721-46138 GCF_000696795.3 Halyomorpha halys | reverse complement strand
GTAACTCCACCCCACCAGTTTACGAACAATCCTCGTAAAATAATACTGTATAATATAATAACATAGAAAACAAGAACAATAACTATTTACAATAAACTATATACAATAAACTATATACAACAAAGAAAGCAAAAGATAGATACTTCTCGTAATTGCTTATTACAAACTAAAAGTAAAGCAAAACCAAAATAAAATCATGAATTTATACATTTAAAAAAACCTAATTTATTCAGTACATCGCCATAATTAAAGATAAATTAAAAAAAAATTAATCACCAATTAAGAAAACATAAAAGAACAGATAAGTTGCGATGAGGATACTCCGGATTACTCTTGCGCAGGTGTTTCGGTTAGTGGGACTTTAAGTTGTTCATTATGAACGGTCCTGCGCTTTTTGGGTTCTCTAATACTCTCAAT
>NW_027108283.1:43742-44088 GCF_000696795.3 Halyomorpha halys | reverse complement strand
ATGTGGTGACGTAGTGCCTGTGGGTATCTCCTTTCCTTTACAAATATACCCTCTCCTGCTTCAGTGGGATCTCATGGACAGTCTTCCCTGTTGCTCCGAGGACATCCCTTCTGTAAAATAAATATCCTGGTATTCCCTCTTCATTCGCTGTCTCCAGTCCTCAGCTTGATTGATTGCTCCAATCCGTGCACCCTCATTCCTCTGTTGTTGACGACATTTGTAGGTTTTACCTCCTATCTTAATCTTTCATTTTCCCTTGTAACTCTTAATCCAAGCACCCACCTTCCCTAGCAGGCCATACCCCACAATTACTTTATATTCTCTCGGCATGGTCTTTACAATATGT
>NW_027108283.1:43244-43495 GCF_000696795.3 Halyomorpha halys | reverse complement strand
TTAATCCAAGCACCCACCTACCCTAGCAGGTCACACCCCACAATTACTTTATATTCTCTAGGCATGGTCTTTACAATATGTACATTCAAGATGCCCTTACTAAATCCCTAATGGTTCAAGCCTATTTCCGCCTCTCCCTCTACCTTACAAGGGCCAGGGTTATGGTGATTAACCTACACTGAATCCGGTGTGCTCTCTCTCCACTACACAACTTCTCCACAGCCTCTCGGCTCATGATAGTACTGGAACTA
>NW_027108283.1:40204-41848 GCF_000696795.3 Halyomorpha halys | reverse complement strand
TAGATAAGAGAGACACTACTGAATTGTATAACATGTAGGGTACTTTCAAGAGTATTGCACATCCTGACTGTAGGAGAAATTAAATGAAAAAAAGTAAAGCAATGGAAGAAAAATTGTTTTTAATTTAGAAAAAAAAGCATTATCTTGAAGAAAAAATAAACTTATTATATATACTTGTGACTTTCAAATGTTTTTTCATAACCCATTTTTCAAAGTGTAAATGACCTCTGTGATTGAAAAGCCAGAAATGTTTGTAAATGTTATATTACTATTACTTGGAATTATATTACAATTATTTGGAATTGTATAACAATTACTTGGAATTGTATTTAAATTACTTGGAATTGTAATGCCATTATTTGGATTTGTATTGCCATAAATTTTTTTAAAAGTTTAGTAAATAACAACTACAAAATTGGTAATTGCAATTACTTTGGGTCAGCTTATAGTTCTAATTGTGGGCCACATACTATAGTTTATCGAATAATTGCATAACTGTAATTGCATGTAATTGTATATTTACAATTCCTAATTACAGTAAATGTAATTGTAATTACTTTTTACCCAACTCTGCTTTTTAGTATCAATCAAAATTTAGAAATATTTTAGTTCTACAAGCTTCATTTAGGTCCCTTTTATCTTGATGGAAAATTGATAATTATAATTACAATCGCTGTAATTTCTATTAAAAAAAATTCAATATATTTGAAATATTTATAAAAATCTTAATTGTTATTCAAGCACATAGCTATGAAATATTTTTTATTTTTATCAATTTACTATGAATTGATAATTTTTTTAAAATTAGAGTTTACTACAGACTAAGTTGTGGAAAAAGCGAATAAAATTTCTTGGAGTCATGCTTTGTCCTCTGTAACATAAATACTTTACCTCTACTTCAACAATTTTCTAATAAATTTAATAAAATAAAATAAATGTATTAAGTTCCAGGAATTAGTAATTAGTCAACACATTGAGCTCGATAAATTTTTTTATACTAAGACATTTGACCTACATTAACTAAGTTGTAGTTAGTATAGTAGGTTGACGTTTAGTTGCACCAACTTAAACTTGCCCAGTAAGCACTTCATCCTAAGCTCCAGGACTCAGCCTAGAAAGTCATGTAACATATTGAGGAGTGCAGTGATTTGGGTTTCTGAAGATTAAAGAGTACAAAACAATGGTCATTTCATTAACTTTTTTTTTCAAATTTATGATGACATTTTAATTTGATAATATATAATTTTATTTATAAAATATTTCCTTCCTTTGGTTGGAGAGCACTGAATTAAACTGTAATATTACTTTATATTTATAAATAGCTCATCAGATTGTATTTTCTTTTCTTTTCTTTTTTTTTACTTATTGTACTAACAATGATGAAGCTATATTTTTTCTGTACTTTCAATTTCCAAAGTATTTTCTGCTCAACAGTGAGGATGCTGATGTGTTACAGGCAGCAGTCGTCTGCAGGCTGAAAAAAGTATCTTAAATAAAATTCAAGGGGATGAGAGGACACCCTGGAACGTGATCAAGGCGAGATTGAAGAAGGCATTTGGAGGAGGAGGTTGGACCCCAGAAGAGGACATATTTATCATGATGAGAGAGACAAAGAAACCAAGACAGTCTAATGGGCAGGATGCC
>NW_027108283.1:38692-39518 GCF_000696795.3 Halyomorpha halys | reverse complement strand
AATCTGGGGATCGGATACTTCTCATCTACGGTATTCTCGTTCAGCTTCCAGCAATCTATTACCACCCTTTACTTTTCGGTAGTTTCACCAGGCACGCTCTTCTTTTTAACCGCCCACAATGGACTATTGTATGGGTATGTGCTATTAATAATTAATTAATTAATAATTAATATTCCCTGGTGTTTTAAACGTTGAAGCTCTTCAAATTCTCTACTAAGTCTCTGTCTCCAGTCCTCAGCCTGATTGATTGCTCCGACCCGTGCGCCCTCGATTTTTCTTTGTTGATGACATTTGTACATTTTACCCCACCTCCCAAGTTAATTCTCCATTTTCCCTTGATATTCTTAACCTAAGCACCCACATTCCTACGATATGTACTGGCAAGTTCTCTCTATTAAATCCCCACCGGGTCAAGCCTATCTCTACCTCCCTCTCTACCACACAAGGGCCACCCAGGGTAATTAATTTACATTGACATATCTAGATCTGGTGTGTCCTCTCTCCATTACACAGTTTTTATAGGGCTTCTCGGCACATGATATTGTTGGAACTGCCGGTGTCCACTAGACACCTCATTCCTGCTATCAGGTATATTATAGGTAGACCGCCGCTCTTCTCTCTCACATTATAATTCAGTAGTGTATGGTCGCCCCTATGCCAACATCCCCTTCAGATGTCTCGCGTATTCCTCTCTCCAGTCACTCAGCTCCATTCTCCTCTGTTCCCTCGTTTCCATCCTCCAGTTTGCACTCTATCCCTTAGACTTACTGGGCTCCGTGGCTCTTCTGCTTCTTTTTCGGTCTCCGACGTTCCCGATGATTCCATG
>NW_027108283.1:33109-33961 GCF_000696795.3 Halyomorpha halys | reverse complement strand
ACAAGGTGTTTTAAATATGCAAATGAGGGGCACATAGCCAAACAGTACCCATACAAGTACCGAAGAAGGTATGTGGGCCGGGGTGAACCAATGGAGAAGAACACGTGCAGCATTTACAAAGCGTATTCCAAAGAATTAGGCTCAAATTATTGGGAAAGAAATCATCATTGGGGCAGGAATAAAAACTTTTTTTGGACCACACGATTTCCAGGGAAGGAGTTAAACCCGACGCGGATAATGTCGCTACCCACACTATTCCCAAGAGCTCTCGTTCCAGCGCACTGTATCTGGTCTCTGTTAGGTGCCAACTGGCGTATGCTACTGGGTGATCTCCTCATTCACTCTCCTAAGACAACACTGTTCCCAGCGCGTACTCACACGCACTTGTAGTAATGGTTAATTGCTGCGTGAAGTTTGGGAAAGCAAGCACCGGCTCCTGCTGTAGATTCTCCATGCACCGCCTGATATTGCCTTCGACCATCGTACTGATGATCACCTTCCTGCCTTTCTTCAGAAGGTTGTTGAGTGGGACGAGGTTCTCAGCCATTTTTGGCAAAAATCTCCGGTAATAATTTAATGTTCCCAGTAACCTCCGAACTCCCTTCACATCCCTAGGCACTATCATCTTAGCATAGCAGGGATAGCAGCGACGTTAACTCCGGAGTTAAATAAAGAAAAAAAAATTTTCCTGCCCCAAAGATGATTTATTTCCCGATAATTTGAGCCTGAATTGCCTAATTCTTTGGAATACGCTGTGTAAATGCTGCATGTATCCTTTTTCATTCTTACTGAACACTAGGAGATCGTCCATGTATATCTGACGGACGGGTTTGTCTATACCTCTCAGAAACT
>NW_027108283.1:26875-28969 GCF_000696795.3 Halyomorpha halys | reverse complement strand
ACAAACATGCAAAGTGTATATAAGAGGAATTAAACGGATTAATAAAGTAGTGTTATTCCAGCAAGCTAGTAAGTTTTTTCAGTGCCCATTTTTTTATTATCTTCACCAGACTTCACATAAGTGGTGCCGAAAGCCGGGAATTCTGTTAGAAGTTATTTTGTTTTAATTTCTTTCCATTTAAAAAAAACAAAAAATTGTTTCCTTCTTTCTTCTCTCGTGACTAACATAGGTCCATCATGGTGAATGACGAGCAACCACGGTTAAGAGAGTCGGTTCCCTAACTTCCCGCTGCCTAATAAAGCGGGTGCTACAGCTCTGCCAACTTCTGCACCTCCGGTAATGCCCCCAGTACCGGAGACCACGTTAGCTCAGGCGCATGCCAATATATTAGCTAAGCTAAAGGTAAAGACTGCCACGTCGCAAGATTTAAGGAAGGCTATCTTAGACCTAGAACGTTTCTCAGGTGAGATCAGCGAACTGAACCACTTCCTCAAAGGAGGTGATCGCATCATTGGAAGAATGGAGGCCAAAGTATCGGAGGACCTGCTGAATAGAAATGATGCTATTTCGCTGAAGGCTGCATTAATTTGCAGAATCTAGAGAACCATTCTTAATCATATCCAAGCTGATGAATAGATACCTTGGCCAGTGGTCAAGGAACGATTGAAAAAGGCTTACGGAGGGGAAGATGGGCCCTGGAGGAGGACATTTTCTATGTTCCGTGAGAGAAGAAAGCAGGGTCAGCTGAAGGGACAGTATGTGGCTTCGTTACTTGCTTATTTCAATTTAGTTATAGAAAAGATGAGAGAGTCTCAGAGCGCACAGGTGGTGCAATGGAAGACGAACTTCCTGGACTTGATACTAAAGGTACAGCTGGCAAAGGAAACCAACAACCAAGAAGGACTGCCACGTAAGCGCACATTTATAGAATGTGCCCAAGATATGATAGATGCATGCGCCCGGGAAGAAGACACCAGGATGGAGGTTGAGGAAGAGGGTGGAATAGAGTTACGTATACTGGTCTGAGGAACAATCCAGTGCCTTGGAGGAGAAAGTACCAGAGAGATGTCGGCCGGGAAAGAGGCTCCAGCGACAGAAGAACGAACCAGGCCAAGCCGAGGAACAACGGTCGAAGAGAACAGCGGAGTAGCCACGGATGTGGGAAAATGGGTCACCAGTGGCCCAATGTCCTCGTACCAGATGCTTTGAATGTGGGAACGAGGGCTACATAGCAAGAAGATGCCCCTATATGTACCGGAGGAAAGAGGGGAAACTGGGAGAGCCCATGGAGGTTAATATGCAGAGAATGAGGCGAAGAAGAGAGTCACATAGACCAGACGTGTCGAGCAGCAACATCTCGGTGGTATCAGAGACATCAGGCACAGATGTTGAGGATGGAGAGACAAGGCGGCCCAACACATCGAGAAATGAATGGAGGAGAGGATCCACTGAAGAGATCTGAGGAGAATGTATACAGAGCGGCGGCCGCACGATGGTGAGTTGCAACGTGGGAAACGAGAGTCGCGGCCTGTCTATTATCGAAGTGAGAGGAGTACGATGCTTGGTCGATACAGGGAGTTCCAACACCATCGTGTGTCGAGAGGCGTTGAAGAAGCTGAAAAACGGAGAGAGGATACCCCAGCCCAATGTTCAGGTATGTCATTGTAAGTTAATCACCCTGAGTGAACCCTGTAGCGTTGAACGGAAAGTCATTATAGATATGGGCGAATGGGGGGTTACGGAGGTAAATTAATGATGCACATAGTGGGGAACATGCCACACGAGTATCAGATTATAATCGGATGCGACTTATTGGCAAAGGTGAGGGCGCAAATAAGGAATGTGGGAAACAAGACGGGTAACTGGAGTGAGTTAATAGCGGAGGAATACTCGGATATATTCTTCAAGCAGGGAAATAGGTTGGGGAAGACAGGTAAGACTGTCCATAAAATCCCATTAAAGTGAGATATGGTTTCGTACGTGAAATAAAGAAGATATCCTCAGGCACTCCGACAACACATTCGGAAAGAATTAGAGAGTCAAAAAGCACAAGGCATAATAGTGGATAGTACGTCGCCATACAATAGCCCTTTG
>NW_027108283.1:26247-26825 GCF_000696795.3 Halyomorpha halys | reverse complement strand
CAGGCACTCCGACAACACATTCGGAAAGAATTAGAGAGTCAAAAAGCACAAGGCATAATAGTGGATAGTACGTCGCCATACAATAGCCCTTTGTGGCCTGTGAAGAAGAAGAGTCTACCAGGAGAAACTTCTGAAAAATATCGAGTTATAGAAAGCTCAATGAAAATACTGTGGGCGAAAAATATCCGATCCCGAGACTAGAGGACATTCTAGACAGATTAGGAGGAGAAATCATATTCAGCACCCTTGGTCTTAAAGGTGGATATCACCAAATCGCATTGCACCCCAGGGACCAACACAAAACGGCTTTCACGTATGAGAGGGGTCATTATGAATTCTCTCGTATGCCGTTCGGGTTGAAAAACGCACCAATAACGTTTCAGCGCCTGATGGACGAATTTTTACGTGGGTTGGTTGAATCCATGTGTCAGGTCTACATGGACGACATTCTCGTGTTTAACAAGTACGAAGAGGAGCATATAATACATCTGGAGGTCTTTCAGAGGATTCGACAATTTGGTCTGAAACTGTCCCAGGAAAAGTCGGTGCTAGGTCGGGAGCAAATTCACTTTTTAGGA
>NW_027108283.1:20697-25992 GCF_000696795.3 Halyomorpha halys | reverse complement strand
TCGTCATAACCTACATTTGAGATGGGGGGTGGGATTAAAATTAGGAACCATCGTATACCGGAAATTAGGGACCGATCGCGGAAAGGAGGTACTGCACTACGAGGGCCCATTTAGGGTGATTACTCTTCGACAACACAACGTTGTCACTATACAAAGTTTGAGTGAACCACGCAAAAGAAGGACGGTTCACCTTGAGCAGTTAAAACTGCCTGATATGTAACCACCTAGGGAACAGAGTGCCTCCCTCTTAACAACAGGGAAACTTTTTACACCAGGTGCAGTATACAATTTTCTGTGTGTAATTTTGTTTGTGTGTAGAAGCAGTGGTTCTTTCTCTTTTTTTTTTTTTAAATTATTTAATGTGATTACTTTCTGTTCTAATATGTAATATTTACCCACGATTGTACGAGGAGTCACTTTGTTTTAGTAAATGAAGGAATAAATGTTTTATTTTAGTTTTTAAGTTATTTTGTATTTTTATTTCTTTATCTTTATTAGTTTACGAGATGTGTTCGTAAACTGGTAGTGGGGAGTTAAGGTACAAGGTTACCTGTTATCTCCACTAATACATAAGAGCCTATGTAAACACGGCATAAATGTACATATAGAGGATTAAAAAGAAGGTATAAAACAGTCTTTAAACTGATCTTGTGTGAGTCATTTCCCCTTTTTTTAAAAAAAGTTCTTTTTGCGACGAAGCTTAACTTGGTCTACTATTAACGCCTTTGGTTTACACCACATGCAGATAACCTCAAGGCTTTGTGCTGGGACGTTTACTGTTTTTAGTTTACATGGTAAGGCAACCTCTTTAACAATCTCCTAAAAGCCTCTGTTCCAACTGGCAGTCCACGCCCTGTAGCCATCGAGTCCCATTGAGAAGTCCATCTTCTCCACCTTTGGTCAGATGGAGATGGAGTAGATACTACGCCACAATAAGGGAAACAAAACGTCACGTCAGGACGGGATTCCAGGTATGCTACTAAAGATGTTTTTTTCTTTCTTCTTCTTCTTCTCTTACTGGCATAACAGGCGCAGCCCTTGGCCAGCTCAACGGCCGCCAACTATCTTTCTCTATCTTCTGTAAGGATATCTGGAATCCTCAGTTGTCGCAGATCCTGCCTCACAGCATCCCTCCATTGGCTCTAAGTCCAAGTTTCTCCACCGTATGTGACGACTGGCCTGATCCACATTTTGTACAGGGTGAACTTGGTGGTACGGCTAACAAGTTTGCTTTTGATTAACCTTATAACGGAGAAATAAGCTCTATTTCAAGCAGCAATTCAGCTTCTAACTTCTTCTTCTTCATCCTGGTTCTCATTGATAATAGAGCCATGTTAAGAAAAACTTCTTACCACTTCGAAATTATTGGGGCCCATTACAAGGCGACTCTGCCTCTGCTTCAGTTTTTCCCCCATTAATATGCAGGCCTATCTTTTTTGCTTCGACATCCATCGCTTCGAACGCAGTCCTAATGCTCTGCAGGGATCTACCGATGATGACGATGTCGTCTGCATAGGCCAGAATTTGGTCATCTTTGTGAATACTGTTCCTTTCTGATTTATTTCTGCTCTATTTATGATCGATTTTAGAGCGATATTAAACAGGAGAGGAGCTATTGTATTACCCTGTCTTAGGCCACATTCCACTTCAAAAGGCTCTAATAATCCACAGGATTTTACTTGGCAGGTTGTGCATTTTATTAATCGGGTGAGTTTACTAGGAAGCCCCAGTTCATGCATAGCCACTATGAGCTCACTCCTTACGATTGTATCATAGGCAAACCGTAAATCAATGAATCTCATCCAAGTTGTCTGTTGATGTTCCTTCATCTTCTCAAAGATTTGCCTCAGGCCGAAGATTTGATCAAAGGTAGACATTTTGGGCCGGAACCCACCTTGATAATCACCCAGTTTCCGTTCAACATACGGAAGGAGCCTATTATACAGGGATGTGGAAAACATTTTATATGCAGTGTTATGCAAACTAATCCCTCGATAGTTGCTGCAAATCGTTGAAGCTCCCTTTTTTTTGTATATAGGCACTACCGCCTCATTTAACTCTTTGGGTATGGTTTCCTCTTCCCATATCTGTGCTATTAGGTCTTGTAGTTCCCTGGCGACTTCGTGATACCCTGCTTTAAACAATTCTGCTGTGGGTCCACCATTACCGGGTGATTTATTATTTTTAGGTTTAGACAAGATGTCCTCTACATCGGGTGGAATGGCTTCCAATTCTTCATCATTAGTACTCATTGGTGATCGTACACTGTCTTCCAGACTATTCTCTGCTTCTCTCGGGTTCAATAAGCTATTGTCGCCACCTTTCTTGCAATTCTTCTTCTAGCTTTAGTATGTCGCCATGGTCGTCTTTGATTAGGTTGGCTCTCCTGATCGGTCCGCACTTGATGTTATTGACCATTTTGTAGAATTTTGGGGACTCATTTCTACTTCTTGAGTTTTCTATTCCCTCAATATGTTTCCTCAATGCTTTCCTCTTCTTGCTTCTTACTAATTTCTTCGTGTGCATCCTGGCATCTTTGTACTCCTTGTAAATGAGCCGTGTCTTTCGACTAATCCACCTTAATCTTTGTTCATTCCGCTTCTGGATTGCCTGTACACATTCATCGTCAAACGAATAGTTAGGAGGATGTCTTGTTTTTTCTCCAAACACTTCTTCAGCAGTCTGGACTAATCCTACCTTGATACACCTCCACTTGTTTTCACTTGTCACCATAGCTTCACCAACTGTTCCGCTTATGACTATCTGATGAAACTTCTCAGAAAACTTAGTTAGTATTTCTTCTATCTTTTTATGCCTTCTGTGCTCCACTGCTCGTATCGGACTTATTGTTTATTTGCAGTACATTTTATACTTTGGTGGAGTTTCACCATGAGGTAATGATGCGTGTTACCTATACGATCTTATATCATTTATACAGTTAAAGTTTTTGGAGGATACCAGTACGTGATCAATTTGACTTGCTGTGGTGCCATTTGGAGAGTGCCATGTTTCTTTGTGGACATTTTATGAGGGAACATTGTGCTCATAACAGCCATAGATTTCGATGTTGCCAAGCTTAACATTCTGTACCCATTGTCATTAGTTCTTCGGTGTATGCTATGAACTCTTATGGTGGGTCTCAGCTCCTTTTCCTTACCAACCTGTGCATTAAAGTATTCCAACACGATTTTCATATCGTAACTGGAACAAGTACTATATGCTTCTTCCAATTGCTCATAAAAAATATCTTTCTCCTCTTCATTCTTGTTTTCTGTAGAGCCATGAACACATAACAAACTAATGTTCCGGAAATGGCCCCTAATACGCAGTTTACATAGCCTTTCGTTAATTGGTTGGAAATCGAGGATTGAGGATTTTATTCGATTCGCGACCATTAATGCAACTCATGCAAATTCATGCTTATTTTCGCTTCCATTATATAGCGTTATGTAATTCTTGCTCTTTATATCACATTTTCCAATCCATCTCATCTCCTGTATTGCCAAGATGTCCAAAGAGGCCTTCTGTGACAAATCAGTAAGCTCTTTAAGAACCCCAGCTCTGTATAAAGAACGTACGTTCCAGTTTCCAATTTTATGTCTGTTTCCAAGGTCCAGTCATTGCCGTGAATCAATCCTACATCCGAGGCTTCGTTGAATGTTCGTAACAATATGGTTTTTTCAATTCATGGGGAGTGGGCCCATGAATTAACCCTCTGCTTAACACGCTGCTGAAGTCTGTGGAGATAGGTGACTTGCCTGATCACTTATAGCCTGATCAGCCTCATCTCGCTTTTGATCAAGGAATTTGAGCGGCACCTGCTTACTAAGATACTTCTTTAGTTAAGAAAAATAGGTATATCAAAAATATTGATTTTGGGTTATTATGAAATTCATTAATCCTCTATACTCAAGTTTCCTGGTTCCGGAGACCGCCAAGCACGCCGTACTCGCCGGTACCACCTGTGTAGAATTGGGAACCAAGATGACGAGACAGGCTACCTTCTTATGGAAAGTGAACTCCCACAGCTGATGACGAAGGAAAACTATCCATACTACATGGCCTTCTTGTACGGATCGCAGTAAACTGTGGGCTCTACTGATTTCTTCCTGGATAAGAGAAAAGAAGCTACACCACCATTGAGGTCTCCGGATTGGGAAGACTAGGATACTTTGTAGATGTGCGAAATGTGTTCACAGCTATAGAGAACTATGTAAGTTGATTTGATTGCAGCAATGGGTTGTAACCCACTGCTACGAATACCCTTATTGCATAGCAGAGTAAGGTAATAAATAATATTGCTTAAATGCCTTATCAACATTGTCTTACATTTTTTTGATTGAGTAACTTAATAAAATTTTAAAATATGCGCTAGATATAAACGTTTCATTACTTTTGGGGAATTATATTTAAGCAAATTCAAAATATATCTATTTTAACTTGATGCTAAAGAGGTATCTTGGTGTATTTGACGATAAAAAAACAAAATAAAACATACAGTAAACTCAGGATTACAGAAAAGGAGACAATATCCTGAAGTAGTCTGTTATATGGGTACACCATAGACTTGGGAAACGGTCGCTTTTATTGACATTCCTGTCAAATATTGTTCCTCAGCTTACACAGCATACAGTCTTCATTTTTTAGAGATTTATACAGACAGAAAGATGAAACATAACTAAATAATACTCAATCATAAATCACACTTTAAACGAAATTATTGTAATTATTTAGGGTAATTAGGCAGAATTAAATTTATAGTAGCAACGTTTATTCTGCCTTCCGATATTCGTTTCATTTATTTATTAATTGCCAGATCGGCCCGGTAGGCCTTACATGGTTAATTTAAGAGGTACATTGTTCTTTTTTTTTAACAATTGATTATGAGGGAGGGAAGAGGGGCAGTTATGATCTCATACAAAAGACACTCCTTACTATATAAAATGGTATGAAAAATTAGAAATAATAAATAGATTAAAATGATAATTCTTAATAAAAGATAAACGTAAATAATAACAAAAACAATGACATTTATGAATTTAACAAAATGAATAATTGACTTCAACTGGAAAAAAAGATAGTGTATTTTAAAAAAAAGATGAGGAGAAAAAAAATTAAGATAAAATAAACACCGATTTACTTTCACCTGCATTTATAAGCGACCGAGGTCCAATCTCACATCTGCGAGACTACTACAACATGATCAGACTAGGAGTTGGTTTGCAACATCTTCCAGCGCACACATGACTACAGCCTGAAGCCAGCCATTAATGCGATGACCCGGCAGATAGCTAG
>NW_027108283.1:18792-19159 GCF_000696795.3 Halyomorpha halys | reverse complement strand
GTGCCAACCCGCTCTTCAGAGATATCGCCCCTCCACCAATACCTGGGAGGTGGCAAAGCACTGTCCCCTTGGTAGACGTCCTCGCCGAGGGAAGGGCTTCGGGCTCTGCAGCTTGAAGTCATCACACAATCACCACCAGCCGGAATGTCCCTCACATTCTTTGTAAGCCCCCTGCTATAGAGCCACAAAATGTAAAAACCGCCTTCAGCGGACTATGTTTTTTGCTTATCTTATAATGCCGTAAGGCAAAACAAGAAAAATTGTAAATAAATGTATTATATATTATTTTTATGTAATTATAATCCGTATTATATATATATATTATCAATAAAGAGGCTTTAAAATAAAAAAAAAAAATTACTCCCTG
>NW_027108283.1:17222-17867 GCF_000696795.3 Halyomorpha halys | reverse complement strand
AAGGTCGCGACCCGCTACTACCTCGGCTCCGGATGCCCTTCCCACCCAGGGGTTCCCTCCTCTTACCTCATGGCGTCTCGAAGCCGGGCGGCTGATGATTCGTCGCTGGTGAATTGTCTTCCGCTCCTCTTTTCGGCCCTCCTGTTGTTCCAGTCCTGATTATTGACTTTCATAGGTTCCGGTGGAGATTCTCTTCAGGCACGCCGTGGAGTCTAGTAAAGGATAGACTAAAAAAGGCGTTCGGCGGTGGCAGATGGACACCCGAGGAAGACATTTTTCGGATGTTCCGTGAAGTGAAGAAGCCGAGGCCATGTAACGGGTAGTTTGCTGGAGTCTTCCTTGCCCGTTTCATTCAGATTACGGAGAAGATGAGAGAAACGAGAAGCGTAGCGGAGGTGCAAGCAATTATGGGATTCCTGTCCACCATTCTAAAAGTACAACTCGCCAGGGAGACAGGTAAACGAGAGGGCCTACCTAGATTTTTTTTTTTTTTTTTAATCCCCCTCCCTTGCCATCTCTGGCATACGGGGTTCGGGAGCAGTGGGGTAGTGCATGCCACTACTCCCTAGGATCACCAATTTTTTTTTTAACTGTGGTGCAGCCCAGCGCTACGTCTGATGGAGTTGCACCTTGTCCACTGCATCC
>NW_027108283.1:15685-17172 GCF_000696795.3 Halyomorpha halys | reverse complement strand
GCAGGACCTCCACCCTCGTAGCCAATGGTGTACCGACCATTGAAATGAAGTGAGAGAACACTCTTTAGTTTTAGTTTTTAGTATGTATGATAAAACGAAGTGTGCCCCAGCACCTCGTCTACTTAAACATTATATACATTCAAAGAATTATAAATCTCATCCTGTCCTTAGAATAGAGCAATGCTCCAGTAAAAGAACAATTTTGTAAATATGTATATATATAAACATTTTCAACAATATAAATTTTTCTATAGTGGCTAGGAAAAAAAACAAAAAAAACATTACCACAGCCTATGCTTGAAATAGTTTGCATTTATAGCCGATCCTGATTTCTAAATGGTTGTTATTTTTTGTTCACCCTTGACATGATCTCTGTCTTCTGTTATCCCTTCGTAAGCTCCGGTGCCTAGCTACCCTCCGGCCTTACATATCTCCTTTGCCTTTGTCGGTATTGTACCCGGCAGGACGAAGGCACTTTCCTACATGACTCTGGAGGTTAGCTACCCTTCAGGTCTGCATTCCTCCCTCGTGTTTATCGGAATAGTACTCAGTAGGACGAGGTTAAACTAAAAAGTCATGATGTTGAGATGTAGATTACACTGTTGTATGGTCAGAAAATATAGCTATGGAGGTATGAGTGGACGGGATGATGTGAACATAGAAGTTGAACAGAATGTGAGAAAAGCCTAGCGGAGTACCGACATGGATTTGTCTGAGGGTAGAATTCGTGTCATTTTTTCCAGCAAAAAATGTTTTGACATTTAGTCTAACAGAAAATGTTGTTGAGGAAAGAGCTCAGAATGTCGTATAAGTACTTTGGAGGGTCTACCCACTTTAACTTATAAAGGAGACCTTGATGCCAGACCTTATCGAACGCTTGTTGGAAGTCCAAGAATGTTACCAGGGTGTGCTTTTTCATTTCGAAACCGTTTATTATAAATTCAGATAGTGTTAACAGTTGGAGAAAAGTGGAATGAATCTCGATGCATTGAAAAAAAAAAAGAAAGATGCTTTTTTTATAATTGATTCCAGCAATTTCCCAAGAATAGGTAACATACTGGTGGGTCTATAGCTGCTCATTAGTTCAGCGTTTTTACCAGGCTTATGAATTACTATAAGTTCCGCTTTTTTCGACGTATCGGGAAAATATCCAGTATGCAAGCAACTGTTAAAAAATGACGTTATGAAAACAACAGCTTTCCTGGGTAATATTTCAATCGCTATGATTGGGTTCAAATCATGTCCATGTATCATGTGGTATCTATAGATATTTTAATATAAGAAGATGGTCAGGGTTGCGATCAAAAACATAACAAATAGTTTCTAACTATATTAATGTCCGATGTTTCGCCCCACATTTCAGGGCTTCATCAGTGCTAAAAAAATTTAAAAAAAAAACAACTAAGAATATTACAACAATAAGGTAATTTAAGCCAGGATAAATATTATGTAAAAATAAAGTGATACGAAATTACATATAAATAAAA
>NW_027108283.1:15176-15561 GCF_000696795.3 Halyomorpha halys | reverse complement strand
AAATGTTCGGCATGCTCCCGCTCGTTCTTGCTGAACACGATCAGGTCGTCCATGTAGACTTGCGAGAATTCCTCCCCTAGACCCCTCTGTAGCTCGTCCATGAGACTTTGGAAAGGCAACGGAGCTCCCTTTAGCCCGAAAGGCATTCGCACGAACTCACAATGTCCACGCTCCCAGGAAAATGCCGTCTTCGGTATATCTGCCTCTGCCATCTTAACCTGATGGTAACCGCTTTTAAGATCGATGGTACTGAAAATAGTCCCGCCCGATAGTCGGTCCAGTATGTCCTTGACCCGCGGCAGTGGGTACCGCTCATCCTTCGTTGCCTCATTCAGCTTGCGATAGTCCACCACGACTCTGTATTGTTTTGTGGCTCCACTTCGTT
>NW_027108283.1:14050-14741 GCF_000696795.3 Halyomorpha halys | reverse complement strand
TCCTCTTACCTCATGGCGTCTCGAAGCCGGGCGGCTGCGCTCAGAACGGACGCTCTCCTCGCCTGATGATTCGTCGCTGGTGAATTGCCTTCCGCTCCTCTTTTCGGCCCTCCTGTTGTTCCAGTCCTGATTACTGACTTCCATAGGTTCCGGTGGAGATTCTCTCCTGGCACGCCCTGGAGTCTAGTAAAGGATAGACTAAAAAAGGCGTTCGGCGGTGGCAGATGGACACCCGAGGAAGACATTTTTCGGATGTTCCGGGAAGAGAAAAGGCCGAGGCAAAGTAACGGGCAGTTCGCTGGAGTCCTCCTTGCCCGTTTCAATCAGATTACGGAGAAGATGAGAGAAACGAGAAGCGTAGCGGAGGTGCAAGCCATTATGGGATTCCTGTCCACCATTCTAAAAGTACAACTCGCAAGGGAGACAGGTAAACGAGAGGGCCTGCCTAGATGTTGCACATTCATGGACTGCGCGTCCGAAACGTCCGAGGCATCGGAAACAGAGCCGAAGGGAGGTGAGAAAGGATTTGAGAAGGTAAGAAGAAGAGGGAGGCGAGTGGAGGAGGAAGGAAGAAGACAGGAGGAAATCTGAGGTGCGTACCTGTGAAGAGGCGGCCGCATGTTTTTGAGTTGCAGCGTTGAAGGAAAGCGTGGCGGTCTGCCTATCATCTGCGTGGGAGGAGTGAGGTGCC
>NW_027108283.1:11173-14000 GCF_000696795.3 Halyomorpha halys | reverse complement strand
AGGAGACGTACATAAAACAAAAAATCTAACCCAAACTATATTTACTTCAGTATATACTCGTATTATTAGTAATGGTATGTATCATTCTAATTTTACTTAGTTATTCCTAAATTAGAAAGATATTATAGTTATTATTATTATCATATTTCTGTATCTTTCTCTTATTATTTTTAATTTTTCGTCATATATGTATAACTACTTCCAGTATTTGAAATAGAAATATAACCTTTAAACGGCTGGTCACCTCCCCCCCCTCCTCTACGCTTCCGATTGATTCTAATCTTCTGTTCAATCTTTCGCTTTGAACAGGTAGGTGGTCCTGATTTGTTCTTTGCTCATTTATTATCATAATTATTAACCTCATAGGGTTCGCGGATGACCAGGCGGTTTCAGCGTGCGACATGGTTGCTGCGAAAAGTCATTGACAGCGTTCAGAGGACATTCAAAGAAATCGGTTTGGCATTGAATCCTCAAAAGAATGTGGGCATCGCCATAAATAAGGGAGAGCTGGAATCGACGAAGGTCTCCCTCGAGAACGGAGATAGCATCCTAACAATGAAAGAAGGCGACACCATAAAATATTTAGGATGCACATTCTCGGGAGTGCTACAGTTCAACGAGGATTCGGTGACAAAGTTGAATATGAATTTGTATAAGCTCGTCGCCTCCTGCTCGCTTAAGCCCGAGCAGAAGGGCAACATTGTCAACCAGTACGTGTTCCCGGATCTTACATACTCTCTCCAAACTGCTCCCCTCACAAAGCTACGTCCTGAAATCCTGAATGGCATCGACACAATGATTCGCAGAAGTTTTAAAGCCATTATAGGGCTCCCTGCGAACACCTCCACGGCGATATTGTTTGCTCCGAGGAGGTACCGAGCTCTAGGCTTGATCCGCTGCTAATGGGAGGCTCCCCCACAACACTAGTCCATTGCTCAGCGACTGTCATATATACCCGATGCTCTGTTCCAGTTCACTTTCGATTGTTCAGCTGAGATCGCTGAATGTACAGAAAGATTGGGCGTTGATCAGGAGCATCGGAGTGTAAAAGCTCTACGACAGTCGCTACGTGAAAATACGTTCGAGGAATGGGCTAACTGCAGGTGGGAGGGCATTGGAGCACGCCATTTCAAAGAGACTCCGAGAGCAAATAAGTTTATTTACGATAAACAAATACTTACTGGCTCAGAATGGTCCAATGCCCTGAAATTTAATATAAACTATTCAGCCCTATGTGGAGTCCCAGGTGTCAGCGGACAGAATAGAGAAGTTGGGTTCCTCTGTCGCAAACGCAACAAAGAACCGGAAACACCAGCACATGTGCTAGAGAAATAACCCCAACAACTCCCTCCTCATAACACGCAGACATCATAGAGTGAAATACGAGTTAATGAAGCTCCTAAAAGAAAGAGATTTTGCCTTTTTTGACGAGGTCTACTGCGTAGATACGGATGGATCCACAAGATATGCGGATATTGTTGCTTTTCCTAAGAAGGGGAAGTCGTCAATTATTCTGGATCCTACCGTGAGATATGAAAATAACGACCTTGACCTGGCAAATAAGGTAGATAGGGAAAAGAAGAAAATTTACGATAAATGTATCCCTTTCCTAAAGGAGAAGTTCCGTGAGGGCTTCGGAGAACGAAACTTCAACGTGATAGGCCTCTGCTTCGGAGCCCGTGGAACGATTCTCAGCACAACTAGGAGCTTCATGGAGAAGCTCGGGGTCGATGTCCAGGACGTGGCTAGGTTGACAGAAAATATAATACTTGACTCCCTGGGAATCACGAACCACCACATGCATGGAAATTAATGAGTAGGGGGGTTTATCCAGAGGAGGGATGGATGCATGCATCGCATATCTTATTTGCTGTTTTATTTATTACTTTTGTTATTTTTTATTTTAAATATTTTAATACTTGTTATATAGGGGAATGTGTTTATCAAATGAAATATGGATTGTGAAATAGAAGGGAAAGGAAAAAAGGAATAAAACGAAAATCTTGAATTTAGTTTGTAGACTGGTATTAATTGTAAAAGAAAACTGTAAAAAAAAAAAAAAAAAATGTTATCTTTCTATTATATTGTATCATGTAATTTATATATGTCCAATCACGGATTGATCAGTATGCTGTGTAATGTAGCAACCCGATGTATTTCGGTAGCTTGAATGAATAAAGTATTTCTTTCTCTTCTCTTCTCTATTCGTTCAAGACGTTTATTTAACCTCTATTTTCTTTTATTTTCGTATTGTTTTTATTTTATGTACGTCTCCTGTACTTTTTTAACTGTATATTTTACGTATTTTTTAAAATTTTTATTCGTACCATTGTTACTTATTTTTTTATTCTTATCATTGTTTATTCAAGTTTATTTTAAATTAATACTATTGTATGTCTTTCTTCCTTTTATTTATATGTAATTTCATACCACTTTATTTTTATATAATATTTATCCTAGCTTAAATTACCTTATTGTATCTTATTGTTGTAATATTCTTAGTTTTTTTTTTTGTCTCATTTTAGCCCTGATTAGTTATAAACTATTTGTTCTTTTTCTCTCCGCAACACTGTCCATCTTCTTATATTTATGTTTTACGGTCAACTACATATACATATATATAGATATTTTAATTAATACCTTTCTAAATTTATAATTCAGTGTTTGTATAATAGTATACATCACACGTAAAAAATATTAATCAATATATTTAGTGGTATATTATTCGAAGGCAATTAATAATATTCTGTTTTTTCAATCAGGGAAATTAGTCAACTTTCTTACTTAAATACATTATTTTATTATTCTAGCACCAATAAAAATCCTT
>NW_027108283.1:10456-11123 GCF_000696795.3 Halyomorpha halys | reverse complement strand
GTACCTGTGAAGAGGCGGCCGCATGTTTTTGAGTTGCAGCGTTGAAGGAAAGCGTGGCGGTCTGCCTATCATCTGCGTGGGAGGAGTGAGGTGCCTTATCGACACCGGGAGTTCAAACACCATCTTGTGCAGTGGAGCGCTGAAGAGGCTGAGAGGTGGAGAGGAGACACCCCAGGTGAAGGTATATAAGTGTAAGTTAATCACTCTGGGTGGGCCCTGTAGCGTCGAAGGGGAGGCAAGTATGGGGTTGAGTCGGTGGGGGGTAACCGATTCCATTACGGCACATGAGGTCAAGGAAATGCCTCGGGAATATAAGGCAATTATAGGATGTGATTTGCTGGGTAAAGTGGGCGCGAGAGTTAAGAATATGGCAGGGCGATGGGATATTAGGATAGGGAGTAACACCTTTTCGTGTCAGGGACTAGGAAAGGATAGTAGCGTACGGGTGGGGGCAGGAAATTGGAATTCACAGCAGTAGTGAAGGAAATTGGAGACCGAGTATCATGCAGGTGTTTGAGGATATCTTCTTTAAAGAAGGGGAGGTGTTGTCGGCAACGGGGGAGACGGTGCACGAAATAGAGTTAAAGCGAGAAAAGGTAACCTATGTAAAGGAACGTCGATATCCACAGGCTTTACGTGAGCATATACGGGAGGAAATCGTGAATTT
>NW_027108283.1:9778-10406 GCF_000696795.3 Halyomorpha halys | reverse complement strand
GAAATAGAGTTAAAGCGAGAAAAGGTAACCTATGTAAAGGAACGTCGATATCCACAGGCTTTACGTGAGCATATACGGGAGGAAATCGTGAATTTAAGGAGACAAGGCATTATTGTCAGTAGCACTTCGCCTTACAACAGCCCCTCATGGGTGGTGAAAAAGAAAGCAGAGCGGGAGAGCAAAAGGAGAAGTACCGACTATCGAAAATTAAACGAGAATACGGTGGACGAGTGGTATCCTATTCCTCGGTTGGACGATATACTGGATAGGTTGGGTGGATCAACGATATTTAGTACTCTGGATTTCAAGGCTGGGTATCATCAGATAAGGATGCATCCAAGAGACCAACCAAAAACGGCATTCACGTTCGAACGTGGCCACTACGAGTTTATGCGAATGCCGTTTGGACTGAAGAATGCCCCCATCACTTTTCAGAGACTTATGGACGATTTTCTTAGGGGTATAGACGAGTCCACGTGGCAAGTGTACATGTACGTATTATTGGTTTTCAGTAAATCGGGGAAGGAACACAGGGCACATCTGGAGACCGTATTTAACAGGATTAGACAGTTCGGACTCAAATTATCCCGAGAAAAATCGTAGTTAAGTCAGGAGGAGATCGGCTTCC
>NW_027108283.1:9358-9728 GCF_000696795.3 Halyomorpha halys | reverse complement strand
ATATACATATATATAGATATTTTAATTAATACCTTTCTAAATTTATAATTCAGTGTTTGTATAATAGTATACATCACACGTAAAAAATATGAATCAATATATTTAGTGGTATATTATTCGAAGGCAATTAATAATATTCTGTTTTTTCAATCAGGGAAATTAGTCAACTTTCTTACTTAAATACATTATTTTATTATTCTAGCACCAATAAAAATCCTTGTCCACGTTTCGGACGGGTCTAACTTCAGCAGCTGATTCTAAAGATAATTACAAAACTTCGACAGTTATTTTGTTGATGTGAAATCAATAAAATAAAGAATTCTAGTAAATAGATTTATTTTTATTGTAAATAGTTTTTCTAAATTGTTTT
>NW_027108283.1:0-9308 GCF_000696795.3 Halyomorpha halys | reverse complement strand
GGCACATCTGGAGACCGTATTTAACAGGATTAGACAGTTCGGACTCAAATTATCCCGAGAAAAATCGTAGTTAAGTCAGGAGGAGATCGGCTTCCTGGGCCATGTCATCTCGAAGGACGGCGTTAAACCCGATGGCCACAAAGTAGAGGCACTTCAACGTATGGCAGAGATATTAAGGGGATCAGGGGGCTGCTGGGGGCCCTTAACTACTACAGGCGCTTTGTGCCAGAGATGGCGGAGCAGTTGGTCCCCCTCAACTATCAACCTCTTAAAAAAAGGGCAGCAAAATAGTAGTAACGCCAGCCATGGAAAACAACATTTAGCGTTGTGTTGAACGGGTACAACGAGAACCGTTACTGGCGTTCCCGGATTTCAGCAAGCAGTTTACGATCACGACGGATGCCAGCGAATATGCGTTGGGGGCAGTGCTTTCGCAGGTTGTGAGAAGGGAGAACGTCCAGTGGCATACAGAAGCAGGAAGTTGACGGACGCGGAATCACGTTACAGTGCCCTAGAGCGCGAACTATTAGGGATTGTGTTGGTGGTGGAGCACTTCCGACCGTATGTGTTTGGGAGAAGATTTAGAATCCATACCGACCACCGACCTCTTCAGTGGGTAGGGAAACGGAAGGAGTCTTCTGCGCGCATCACTCGCTGGAAGGAGCTCCTAGGCCAATTCAATATGGAGATAGTCTATAAGCCGGGAAAAGAGAATGTGGTTGCGGATTGGTTGTCTCGGGCACTAATCATAAATCCTGTAGAGGAGGAACAAGGAGAACCATCGGGAGACGTCAGACAATTCCTAGGAGAATGGACTCCAGGGGAAGAGGAGACGTCTAACACACAGCCGCGAGAGGAAGGAACCCCGTCGTCAGGGGACGATAGCTCTACAGGAGGTTGAAGAAATTGATTTCTGTTATTTCTGTTATTTGTGTTATTTTTATTTTATTATTTTTTTTTTTGGAGTTTACGAGGAATCTTCGTAAACTGGCAGGGGGGAGTTATAAACAGAGCATAGGTATTATGACTCTTAATAACTAAACTCCCCATGTCAACAAGCCAGAATGTATATATAGACGATTACACAGGAGAATAAATCAGTGTCCTAGTTGAGCTTATGTGCGTTATTTAGTATCCCATTTTCCCTTCTTTTTTTTTAAGTTTTGATTCTGACTCATCATAACTTATATATATATTACTTTTAATATTTCTTGCCAGAGTCAATGACTCAAGCGGTTCCTTTGGTAGTATGACCTCTTATCATGAATGACTTGCCGACAAAAGAACTTACTTTAAATTTATTTCTCCAGCTGGTGCTTCTCATACATATTATAACATAGATTAGAGCTTGTTAATCAAGAGTATTTTTCTAAATTTAGAAAATATGTAGTCAAGCAAGAAACTGATGAAATAAATTCCAATTATCTCTGAATTTTACGAAAAATGAAATGGCGTTATTTAGTCGTTTGAAAGCCCAAGTTGGTTTTAATAAATACAAATTCTCCTAATTTTTGAGAAAATGTCTATATTACTATCCTGAAATTGAAACTTACATTACTTAAATATATTTTTAATTATTACTTACTTTATAAAAAACAATGGTCTGTTAAAAAAATCACAAAATATACAAATTTTCTCTTTTTCTGTTAATAATCAGAACACTGTATGGAATTTTAGGATATGTTTGAGATTTACTGTAACAACCTTAAATGTTGGTAAATACTCTGAATTGATCTTTAACAATGCTTCTTAGATATTTAAACTAAATCCTTATGATTAAATATTTCTGTGTTTCTAACAGTTTCAATGAGTTATTTCGAGATATGTTCCAGAATTGTCTTGTGAATGGGAAGTTAGTTATCTGTTTACTGATGAGAGGTTCTGCTGACTAGTCTAGTTAACCAAATTTTCCCTGTCGTCCTTCTTCAAATTTCAAATGAATCTATCTATTGTTAGCAGATTCCTGAAGGCCTTATAATAATTTAATAAATCAAAGTTTACTGAATAAAATAAACAGCGATAGTACAACAATTCAGAAAAGAAAATCATGAAATTAAGTAATTATTTGGAAGTTTCAATGAATTCAGACTTTATCCAGCCATTAAAATATCAAATCTAGCCATTGAAGACCAGAGAGGGCACTTCTCCTTAAAACAATTCGGAACTAATTAAATTTTCGGATAAATTATAATTTTGTTTATGGTGTTTTGTTACTTCTTATTAAATGGTTATAAAAATAAATAAATAAAAAAGAGTTTTATTACATTATAATATTTTGAAATATTATAAATTAATTAACTTCAATTTTGAGTAGTAAATAATATTTACGGATTTTTTTTTTCAAACAGTAATTCTCTAGAAACATTTTAGGCATTTGATTATGTTGGAATTCAAATGCCGACCAATGGGAATAATAGAACTGGAAACATCTGCTCAGTGTATCCTGGCACAGTAAGGTTTAAATTATTTAGCATTATAATATCTTATAAGGTGCATTTTGCTCAGGTTGACCGAAGGTTTAAGAAAATAACTTCTTAATCAATTATATATCGATTCTGAATCAATCAAATATATAGGTAAGTTCAGTGAAATAGTTGAAAATTACCAAATAAACTAAAGTATTTGAACAATTTGAAAAGCTGCCATTCCCAAGTTACGGACCCAACTTTTAATAATTATTAGTAAGTTATCAAAGCCAAAATTTTAGAGATTTTATGAAAATACTCCTGTTCTCATGAAACAATCAGAATTCGGCTCCACGCACTTGGAATAAACAATATGAGCAGGAGTCAGAAACAATAAAAATCCTCTCTAACTACATATTTGTTATTAATTTATCTATTATATTGTTAGGTTTTTCAATTTATTATTCCTACATTTCACAGTGATTACTCTGTGATACCACCTAAAAAAAATATGTTATATATGCCAATTTGAATTTGAGGGCCATTTTACCGGAAATATACGTATTACATCAAGTACTTGGGTATTCTTAAAGTTTACCACGATTTTCCTAAATATTTATTCGTTATCTTTCTATTTATTAATTGTTTTCCCTTATTAATTTACTTGGTATTACTTTTTTAAGAGCAAAAGAGGTAAGAAATTTGGAATGATTGCTGATATCTCAATTTCTGGTTATAATAAGATGATTATAGGTGTTGACTAACGAATCACTTAATCCTCCTATCAGCTCGAGAACGACGGGCATGTCTTGTGATGGGAGCTTATGTGTATGGTTTTCCTACGTCTTATTATTTTAATAAGAAATATTATTATTAAATTTTTTTAATAAGTTGGTTATCAACTGTAAAAATATTTTTTGTTGGCTTGGTTTAATTTTAGCCTGAGCGAGAGGAGATCCATCCTTAATTGGGATCCCTTATCAGCGACCCAGAAGCTATTATTAGGGGCTCTTTTCTGTCTAATTCACTGTCAAATATTTTATATCCAGAAGATGAGGAAGATATGTCACGCTCTATTAATTAGGTGGTCACTAATCTGGATCCGGTCCTTATCCTTAAGTTTTTTTAGCTTACGTGAATTTTTATTTATTCATACTATTAAGAGTTTCTGTACAATTAAACGATTACATGCGATATCCCGTTTACATGTGTATATTCTGTATATATTGAAACATTCAATATAATATTCAAAATCAATGAGATTCTTTGATTAAAGATAAATGATTAATGGTGTAAATATAAATATTTAATTTCCAAACATTAAATAGTGTAAGGTTAGTTGGGACAAGTGGATAAATGAGGATTTATATCAAATTTTATTTGATATGATAGTTGCTATTAATGGTAATTTAAAGTTAATAAGACGGTTTACTTAGGGAAAAAATTATATAAAGTAGGTCCCTTGACCCAAATTACGCACTTATTTCGGCATACCTCATGTAATACTAAAGAAATATACGTTAACTAATAAATGAATTAAGAACTAATAAATAAAACGATAATAATAATACAATTCAAGAATATAATCATTGGTGTTTCTCGTTACCACAAATATGACCAGATACAGGAATTGTCAGGCAAAAATATAATAATATATAGGAGTCCAGTCTAACATAAGTGAACAAAGAGTTTTGGATAACGAACATGACATTTTCTCATAGATCAAAACAAAATATTATTGTTACAGATTTTCATTATCCTAATTGAGAATGATATATATAGCTATAGGTACCAGATGTGCTTATACTAAGAATGCTGAGTAAGATCTTTGCTGATCCCTTATAAACCCCACCGAGCAATCAAAGGTCTCTCAGTCTGTAGTCCGTAATTAGAACGTTACTATGCTAGTTTAAGATTTGTTGTATGTGTCATTCATAATAAATTCTTTTTAAAAAGTCTTGCGTGTATTAAAGAATCATAACTATATAATACTTCATAAAATAATAGAGTGAAATACATTGATATAAACTTGGTAGTTTAATCCATTCAACGAACCCGACGACAGTGATATGTGATCACGTATGGCGTAAAACTGTTAATTAAATAAATACCTAAAGAAGGAAGCCTTTGATTTTGATTTGAGTCGATTCAAACATATTTTCACCTGGCTATTTTCAAACTTTTAGACGTTTTAAAGATAAATAAAATAAAATTTATTAAGTTTGAAACTTGGTAAAACATGTACCAATGCCTTGCAAGCTAGTTATATATTTAAATTTTGTTATTAATTATATAAAAGAATTAAATTAATACCTTCTATAATCCTTGCAAATGTAATCTCACTAATATTACGGTAGCTTCAAACACAACACTTCTAGCAAAAAAGTGGAGGTATTGACTCAAAACCAACTCACATTATCTACTTTAGCGTTTTATTTAACTTTATCCTGTCAAGCATACGAAATTGGAGTGGACGGTTTATGAGAATGTTCCATTATTCCTGTAATTTTCAGAAATATTTTTAAACGATATATCGATGATCTCGATAGTTTACAATCATATATTTTATTTTAATTTTTTACCAACTAATATATTTTTTCTTTATCTGATTTTTAATTACTTATAGTTTTATATTTATATATCGGTCTGGAATCAGAGCCTTAATATATAGAGGAGAAGAACTAACAGTGAACTGCTTGCAGATCAGAAAGATGATATATTGGTAAGGAGTTTAAGATGGGCGGGACATGAGGCTCGAAGAAATCCATCAGGACGCCTCTACTATACAATGAATGCCAGTATAGCTGGTGGGAGACCGCGTGGGAGGCTATAAACCAGACTGGAAAGCAGTTCAGGACATATACCAAAGGTAGTAAAAGGTAAGACACAACACGAATTACTTTTCTTTTTCACAGTAATGCACTTACTAATTCACTTCTTATTTCTGTTTTAGAGGATTCGGAAAAAAAAAGTTCAGGGCAGGCTTAGGGAGGGCTGGTTTGGGAAGATCTTCTGTTTTGTTACTGCTATTTTTTTTTTTTACCAAAAGTACAATTATTTTTTTAAATATTAATATGTTAAAAATAGATAGACCAAAAATTTCCTAACCTTAACAGTTTTACATTACATTCATTTTTTAATATATTTTGATTTCGATGTATCAAGTCTAACTATGTCCTGTAACTCAAAACCAAACTCGTGAAGTACGAAGTCAATTGCCTCATTTATTTTAAAGTTTTTTTTTCTGTAGAACTTCACATGTCTGAAATATTAGTTTTAGATTAGTCGGGATGGCTATTTAGTAGGAATTTATTACGTTTATTAGTAATTTTATTATTAAAAAAATGTTTTTACTGACATAAGTACATTCAACTAACATTTTATTCAAAAATAAATATAAAAATAAATTTAAAAAAATTAAATAAAAGTAATATTTTTTAAAAATTAAAAATGCTTTTAATTGCACCAGTGTCATGTTAAAATGGAAGATGTGAAACAATTAAAATAAAAATATAATTCTATAAGTAGGGAGGTGGAAATTCAGGAGCCTAGACGAAAAAGGAGCAATGGAAGTGAGAAGGCCAACAAGCAAGGCTAGCTCTGAGGGAGAATGAAAGGCTAAAGGTGCAGAGTATTCCTCATTCATCGGTGAACTGAGTATTGTGTGTGGATTGATAAAGAACAATAAACAGGCCTAGGGAAAAGAATAGGTCCATGGTCTATCTGTGAATCTGTGAGAAGGTTGGTGCTGAGAGATCGCTTGCGATTACTATATTTTAAAAGTGAGGAATATATGAAAGGAGGGAGGATTCACATTTATCATCTAAACGGAATCGAAGTGGGCGGTAAATGACAATATAGGGGAAGGAAAAGGAGCTTGAGGAAACTTTAACAAAAATATATTTCAAATAAGGGATGCCAAGGGAAGGAGACCTTAGAAGGATTTTGGCCCTCTGACTATCATGAACGTATAGAGCAACACTACCTCCAGTTCGATTTATTTGGTGACGATGGAGAATGTAATTGGAGATGGATAAAGATGAAGTTGGAATATTGGGTTTAAGCCAGGTTTCAGAGACGGGAATGCTACGGTAAAGATTTTGAAGGAAATGATCTAGGAATTCGTCATAATGTGCGGGACAGGATTAAGAATTAACAAGACAGGACTTTAGGATACTAGTCGTGTGAAGATAAGGAAAGGAGTATAAAGCGGTGAAGACTGTATCAAATTTAAAAATGGAATAAGGAAGCTAGATTAAGGACGTGATGAAATAAGTATTTGATTAATCATCAAGGGAATATGATGACTTTTATTAACACAGGGATATGTAGGAAAAACAGGGAAAACAGTACACGAGATTTTGCTATGTGCAGAAGAGACAGTACACGCTCTGTCCACGTATTAGACAGGAGATAGTGTGGCCAAGGAATTATAGTAGATAGTAACAATCCCTATAATAATCCATTATCAGAAAAAAGAGCGCGTAGGGAGAAAACAGAGAGAAATATATATAGATTGGTGGTCGACTATCGCAATGAAAACAAAAACAAGGTAGATGAGGAGTATCCCATACCTCAGTTCTAGAATATTTTGGATAGATCGAGCGAGGCTAAAATTTTTAGCGCACTGGATCTGAAGGCGGGGTACTACCAGATTAATATGCACCAGAAAGACCAGCACAAGTCGGCGTTTACTTTCGAGGTCACTACGAATTTACGAGGATGTTTTTCGCCCTGAAAATGCTCCGTTAACATATTAAAGGCTCATGGACGAGTTTCTCTGGGGAATAGTTGAATCCGGCTGCCATATTTATATGGAGGAACTGCTGGTATTCAGTATGTCCGAGGTTAAACAAGTGCAAGATTTGAGGAGCGTATTCTAGCGGATGAGGGAGTTCGGCTTAAAGTTTTAACGGGAGAAGTCGGTAGTGGGTCAAACATAGCTACCTTTCCTTGGACACATAATCTCAAAGGAGAGATTACGACCAGATGCTCAGAAAGTGGACGTCCTGCAGAAGATGGCCGTGCTGAAGGATGTAAAAGGGATCAGCAGGATGTTGGGGCGTTAAATTATTACAGACGGTTTGTGCCCGAAATGACTGAATACCTCCTACCCTTGAACAATTTACTCAAGAAGGAGTCCAAGCTGGTTGTGACGGCAGGCGTGGTTTATAGGATTCAAAATTGTATAGAGTAGCTGCAGATGGAGCCAACTCTTGCATTTCCTGACTTTTAGAGACCATTTGACTGACCCCTTCAGTAGTATGGAAAACTAGAATAATCATCAACACGAATTGCTCGCTGGAAGGAGGTGAATATAATATGGATATTGACTACAACCCAGGAAAAGAAAACGTGGTGGCAGACGGCTGTCATTTCATGGTTCCCTTGTGGTTCTGGAGTTCATTCTCCGTTTCCGCGAAAATGAACACTAGAGGTAGAGGACCAGTCAGACACGCCTATACACGGAAACGAGGACTGACGAAGGTAAAAAAAAAAGCAAGACCAGCGGTGATGGAAGTGATTGAGGAAATGGTGAACGACAAAATACGCCAGATAATTTGGAAGACAAAAACGTTGGCATAAGAAGACAGAAAATAGTGCATATAAAGGTAACATTACCACTATTTGGTTGCAGCCGGGAACCAGGGAAACCGAAATTTGTTGAGCCATGAAAGAAGCGATCTATTCCCGAAAAAACCTACCATATAAATATGTAGACAATGTGGTGATCTAGGATAAGATCAAACGATTGTGGAGATCAAAACAGATCACGCTGGTTCGGTCGTTCATTCGCTATATGTTGATTGTAGAAACGTTTCAAGATACGGCACGATAGAAAGAGGTGATACTGGCATACCACCGAGGATTAAACTAAATCCTGCACGGATTGAGGAGTCGATACTTTTGGTGTGGCATGAAACGCACCATCCAAGAGACCTATAGGGAGCTGTGAAGTGTGCCTCCGCACGAAATATGACATACGTCCTTCTTAAGCCTGGAGGAAACATCAACCAACCGCGAATGTACCACTTAGTGGCTTACAAGTAAATACTTTCACTTAGAAAGGATTCAAGAGGAGTTACAATCGTGGATCTATTAAGCAAAACAGCAGTGGCATTCATGGTGAAAGACAAGTCGGCGGAGGCGGTTATGCTGGTCGTTCGCGCTTGGCTTCTATTTTACGGGGTCCCTGACAGAATATCGTTGGACAAACGTAGAGAATTCGATAATGTGCGTATCTGGAAGGAAATGAAGGCATAAGAAGTAGTATGGCATCTCAAAACTCCGGGAAATACTTAAGAAAGAGGATGGATCGGAAAGCTGTATAGCACTCTTAGCGACCACCTGCATATTTACCAATTGAAAAAAGAGATTGGGACCAGACGATGCGATGGAACGATCTATCGCAGTATAATCACTCCGTTAAAACGGTCACGGTGTTTTTCCCATTGAAATTCCTTTTGGAGAGCACAGACGTAGGAGAAATTATAAAGAAACAGTGACTTGATAAAGAGAAATATTAATAAGAGTTTAACCCTGAGAAAATTGTGGAATGGATTAAAAGATGGTATCGAGAGGGAAAAAGAGTAAACGAGTGAATAAACAAAATTTGAGCTTGCGTGATCTAATGGGTAACATCAAAATCGGGACCATGGTCCACAGGAGATTTTCTGTTAATAAGGGAAAGGAACTGCAGCTATTTGAGAGTCCTTTCGAGGTGGTAGTGATCAGGGAACATAATATTGTCAGAATTGAGATCTTCCGTGGACAGTGCGTATCGAACAACTAAAAATCCCGACAACTTCATAGAGATATATGAATGCAGGATGTATTTTGTAGATAAAATACAGAATGTATTTTTTTTCTTGAATTACTTGTATCGATTTGAGGAAATTAACA
>NW_027108282.1:379377-379737 GCF_000696795.3 Halyomorpha halys | reverse complement strand
AAGTATAATCACTAAAATTTAAATCTATGAACATTTTATTGAAAATTAAAAAAACTAATTAAACAGACACTCATTACATCCATTGAACAATGGTGTCAAAACTGGATAGTCAAAATAAATCCTAACAAATCACCTCTACTCTCCTGCCCTACAGTATATAATATTCCACAGAGCCCTGTTGAACAGATTCGTTTCTTAGGACTCCATCTTGACAAGAGACTTACTTGGAATCCACATACAAGACTGAAACGACAAGAAAATGCTCGTAGATTTCGATTACTAAAACAACTACTTGACAAACGCTCTAAACTTCCTACTTACTACATAAACTATTATATTGCTATGTATCGGTCATTTGAC
>NW_027108282.1:375312-376522 GCF_000696795.3 Halyomorpha halys | reverse complement strand
ACTCAATTTATAATCAATTAATTAACTTATTTTTGGATAATTGCCTTCAGCGATTATCCTGGCATCCCAAGTAAATCTGTTACTAGTACATAGCATTATTAAGTTTACCAATTAGTAGTAATTAATAAGTAATTCTGTTTATTGTTATTAAATCAAAAAGAGAGGTATAATAGTTGTGAAAATGATTCAGATAAATTGCTTTTTAATCATAGAACTTTATTTTCATTTGAATAATAAACGTGCATGTAGTGGTTAATTGCTGATATTCGCAATTTTGATATTCGTCCTTTCATTTTAAACTCCTTATCCGTATTATCCCATTAGTTATTAATCTCTCGTCTTTAAAAATCCCTGATAATCCTCCGAGGCGACTGAAAAGAAGATTAATATGGGACTTTCTAATTTAAATAAATGATTGAAGTACCACCATTGGGTTGTTCCTTTCCAAGATAATCAAGTGGTCTGAAACATTCATTTAATTTACTTATTGCATTTTTTTTTGGGGGGGGGGACTGGGGTAAGTTTATTGATGTGAGTATTAAAAGTTAGATAAAAGTTACTGCATAAAAAGGGGATTAAGGTTTCGTAGTGACTGCGTGAAGCAAAATGAATCAACTATATGATCACCAAGTAACAAAAAAATTGCCACTTATGTGTGATAGTTTTATTTATTTTATTTTTATATTAGATCGGCCTGGTGGGCCTTACATGGTTGATATAACTTATATTATATATATATTTTTTAACAGTTGATTATGAGGGGGTATAGTCATACAAATGACACCCCTAACTATATACAATGTTCTTATTAAAAGAAAAAAAATAATAATAAAATAAATAGATAAGAATAATGCTTCTTAATAAAAGAGGAAAGTAAAATTAATAACAAAAAATAATGATATTGGTACACTTAAATAAAACAAACAATTGTCTCCTAATAGTAAAAAGAAACAAGTTAATTTGAAAAAAGGAAGAGAGAAAAAAATAACAATAAACATAAAAAAAAATAATACTAACAACGAATAAATAAAATGAATAATAATAATAATAATTAAATAGAGGTAGTGTGACTATGAATTAATTTTAAATTTATTAAAAATTTATAAAAGAATGTCCTGCAGCAGTCTGGGCTTAAGTCTTCGGGTCGAGGTTGGGTTTCCCAGGTTGTAGGTCACTGCTCCTTTAACTGTCGGCAACTGGGAGTGGAACT
>NW_027108282.1:365937-375262 GCF_000696795.3 Halyomorpha halys | reverse complement strand
ATAATTAAATAGAGGTAGTGTGACTATGAATTAATTTTAAATTTATTAAAAATTTATAAAAGAATGTCCTGCAGCAGTCTGGGCTTAAGTCTTCGGGTCGAGGTTGGGTTTCCCAGGTTGTAGGTCACTGCTCCTTTAACTGTCGGCAACTGGGAGTGGAACTTCATGAACTGTTTTTTGATATAATCCTCTATTGACTCCATTTGTAATTCGCGATGTAATTGGCTATTTCTTATGAACCAAGGAGATTACTATTTCTTAAAAACTGCGATTCATAGCACTTTATTTTGAAAAGATTGTAGTTTTTTCCTTTTCGTGAAGGATGCCGCTCCCCAGACTTCGCAGCCGTACATCAGCAGTGGCCTGAGGATTGTTTTAAATATAAGAACAGTTGTTTCTGGTTTTAGTTTGGAATTTCTGTTTAGGGTTGGATATACCATTGCTAACCTTGCATAAGTTTGAGTTAGTTTGATGTTGATATGGTGATTCCAGGTAAGGCGGCGATCTAGGTGAATTCCCAGGTATCTTACTGTTTCACTGGCAGGATTCCATTTCACATTTTTACCTTTGAGGGATCTGGTGGGCGTCGAAGAGTAAAAACGTTTGAATTGCATTTTTAAATGTTCAAGCTAATCATCCAGTTAGTGAAATATTATTCTAAATCATTAAGGTGACTTTGCAAAGTTTTTCTAGCTATTGTGTGTGATAGTGTTTTTACCAATCAAATGTTCAAAAACTCCTTTAGTGACAGTTTTCAGTCATTACAGAAATTCGCTTAAGGTAGGCTGAGTTTTATTTCTTTGCGGTACCACGTAATGGAAATTCAGGTTAAAACATTTTAGTAACGTAAAGGATAATCCTCTCCGATTAGGGATCGACTGTAACCAAAGGAGTTAAAGATTCTCTCAAACTATTGGGTCTCAATGATTCTAACAGGACACTGAGGGTCCTGGTGCAAGCTGCAGAGCATTAGGAAGAATATCGACCCCCGGTGCCCCTCGTGTGGAGTTCTTGAAACAGCAGAACATGTAGTAGTAGATTGCTCCGTCATCGAAAAACACCGACCCAGTCCATCCAGAAAGACCAGGGTTTTGGCCCTCGCCGAGTCGGATGCAGTCCGTTTGATGGAAGAAGAGAATTATCCCTTCTTCAGGGAGTACCTTTACGAATAGAAGGTTGTATTTTTTATTTACATAGCTCAAAGAGTATGAATGTAAAGCAACACCCAACCCTTTGTCCCTCAAATTGAATAAACAACTAAAAGTAAAACTTTATTATATTGATTTCACACTTTCTTATAACTGCCTTGAGAAAGACTATAACTATTTTGATTGAAATCGATGTCCAAATAATAGTGATCTGAAAACTAAAATTAGATTAATGTAGTTTAATAAAATTAAAAATTTACTCTATTTTCTGTGATTACAAACAAAATTTCCAGAAATAAGAATGGTATCATAGATGTATAATATACTATTAAAAATCCTAAGATTTTAGAATAATTAATACAATGCATAGTCGTAGAGGGTAAGGTGATAGATTAGCAAAAAGTAAGTCAAATTAAAAATTAAAGACAGAAAATCAACATGGGAATGATGTAAAAAATATAGAAAAGGGATCAAAATAAACGGCATTGGTTTATCATATTGTTCAAATTAAGTGTAATTTTGAATTTGAAAATCTTAATGTCATTCATAAAGAAAATAATATTTTTAGAGGAAAAATATTAGAATCGATTTATATCTCAGAAAATATTTATTATCGGTAAATTTCAAATCAGATTCTAAGGGACTACACCACCATTATTCTGAAATTTTTAGCAAAATAATAATTATGTAATTGTTATAAAAAAGTTGGTAAATAGGTAAATGTTAAAATTCTTAAATTGTACAGATGTAAATATAATATATATTCCCTTATAAAAAAAGCATGTATAGGTGTGTAAATATGTGAAAAAATAAAATAGAGAGGGGAATGTATGTATGATAAAAGAATACAAATGTAATAAGAATATATTAATTATGGATTTAAAAAAAAATGTTAAGTTATAAGCAAAATAATAAAAATTGAATGCTAATTGAATTATATTAGATGTAAATTAATGATAAAAAAGTTATTTTTTATATGATAAGGTGATGACAGAGTCCTAAACTGTTGAAGCTAAGTTCTGTTTTAAGTGATAGATATAAGGGGAAAAGGAGAAGTTTGTTTGTATAAAAGGATTTTTAAACTTAAGATATAAAAAAAGTTATGTAAGTAAGAAATCAATTTAAAAACTAACATTTCATGTAGTTGTTATGATGTTATTTTAATATTTAATTTATTTTAAAGATGTGACATGGGGAATTAGCCTGCAAATTGAGATTAAAAAAACAATAACATAAATATTGAAGGTATGGCCATAGAAATCAGTATGTAGGTAAGGAAATAATGTAATTGTTATAAAAATAAAAATTGTTATCATTCCTTGAGAATGGCCTGAGGGCCGAAACGCTGGAGAGTTATTTAAGAATAAACGTTGAGAGTAAAATGGATCAAAATTGTGTATATTAATAATCAAATTATTCTGTCATGATAATTTTTTCTGCTAAAAACAAAGTTATAATTGATATATTGAAATCAAACTATTATCCTTACCGTGCATTTGTATTGCAACTTTTTCATATTTACGAACAAATAGTACAACAACATATATATACATTGAAGTAGATTAAAGTTTTATATAAGTAAAAATCTATTTTGAACTACTTTATTAATTAATTATAAACATTAAGATTGATATTAAATGCTGTTCAAAGTGAAGGTATGTCCGCAAACGCTTTGATCTTGTAGGTTTACGACGAAGAGTGAATGTGATTTGATGGGATTTGTTGGGATTTATTTTTATACTCCAATTTCGACACTATTCTTTGAGGATTGTGATATGGGACTGGAGAGTTTGGGATGCAATCAAATGATGATCGAATTCCTCTTGTATCAAACATTACAATCCCAAATTATACGCAAATATTTAATGCTTCTTACTTCGTCACAAACAAACTGTCCGCCAATTCATTTTTATAATATAACTTTTTTGACACAGTCTGATATTACGGCTTTCACTTTGATAGAAGAACGTTGGACACACATACTAAACATAAATGATAAACCTTATATTAACGCCATATTTAATAAATAATTTGAGAATATTTTGTAAATAGTATCTACGTAGTATTAGCAGTTAATTTAATTATATTTATTTTTATTTATATTATTTTCATTAGAATTTGGTTTATTTGAAAAAAATAAATTATTCCTATTATACGTATAAATAATTGGCCATATAATTTCAAATTTAAAGAAGATGGTCAGGGTTGCGGTGAAAAGAGGAACAAAAATAGTCAACAGCTATTTATTTTCCGACGTTTCGCCTCACTTTGTAAAGCTTCATCAAGGCTGTTTAAGTTAATAGCTTCAGAGACTTTGTGTCAAAGTCTATGATGTCTGAAGTCTTTCAATCCAGCCCTGATAAAGGCTAGAAATTCTGGCCGAATCGTTAGCACTAATAAATATGTTTTATTTATTTATTTTAACTTATTTGTATTATTCTCTTACCGCACCCCCAACCATCTTCTCCACACATACGAGGTGTTCAGGGTAAAGTGTCTGGCTTTAGCTGTCGATAAGTCAACATCACCATAGTATCAATCTCCTTTATTACATATCCTATCATCTAATCATCAGTTGAGTAAAAATTTATCAATTATTATATCAGAGTGACAATGAGTAGCTAATGTTGTTTAAGAAATTCTATTAAACTATCTCGTCTAAATCTCTCTCTAAATCTCGTCCAGTAAAATAAATAAGTAAAATAAGACAATGAACAGAAGTGCTCAATATATTTATTGTTACTAGACGTAGTGTCTAGTATAATAACGCTAACTGTCCCCACCATCGGCGCCCCCACTACTTACTCCCTCTATTTATATTCAATCCTATTAAAAAGCTAGCTATGGCATTATTGTACAAGAGTCCAAGAGGAGAAAAAGGCAGTTATCTCACTTATTATTTTGATTATTTTAATGAAAGCTATGTATAATTAATAGTAAAAATTGATGAGTCTGCCAAGTATAGGTAGGGAGAATGAAAAATGGCGGCTGTTTCAAAGCGATAAAAAAAGTAATTTTTCATTCGGAGCTGTATATCTTCAAAAGTAGAAACAACACAAGAAAGCCTAAGAGAACATCATTTAAAGAAGAGTAAATTTTCTTAAATATGAGCCCTAATAAAGTTATTTACGTTTAATAGTTTTCGAGATAAAGCTTTTTAATAAGCAACATTTTATGAAAATGTTGTATGGGACGTAATGAAAGATCAGTAGTTATGAATTTATTTTGAAGAATTTATATCTCAAAAATCATTTGACGTACAGATGTCTATTAGAACTCAAATTAAAGCTAGTTTAATGAGCTATAAAGTAGTTTTTGATGTTTATCTTCGTAGGAGTAATAGTTTACACGAAATTCGCAGATATAAATTGATTTATAGTTGTTCAGACAAATGTTCATTTGCCAAATTTATATTCAAATGTGAATATCATAAAAATTACTACCCCTACGAAGATAAGTGTCATATACTACTGTATAGTAAGTTAAATTTCCTTTATTTTGAGTGTTGGCAGACATATGTGTGTCTTATGGATCTATAGATATATTTTTTCAAAAATCAAACATTTTATACGAACAACTAGAAGCTAACATTTTGTGAATTTTTTTTTTTTTTCAAATATCATAACAACTCCTACTCCTACAACGATAAACATAATTAACTTTTTTTGTAGTAAATTTAACTAGCTTAAATTTGAGCAATGGGAGACATCTGTACGTCCAATGGTTTCTGAAATAAAGTTTTTCATAAATCATACTTATTGTCCGAACAATTATAAATAAATTTATTTTAGCAAATATCATGAAAACTACTATTCCTACGAAGTTAAAGGTTATAAACTTCTTTATAGTTCATTATAATAGCTTTAATTTGAGTGCTAATAGACATCTGTACGTCACATAGTTTCTGAGATATAGATTTCTCAAAATAAATTAACTAACTACGTATCTTTCAGTTTATTTTTAAGACATTTTTCACATTAAGACATTAGACAACTATTGGACGTAAATAGCTCTTTTAGGGCTAATATTTCAGCAAATTTACTCTTCTTTAAATAATGTTGTCTTAGATTTTCAGTATAGTTGGTTTTTTTTTAAGATATAGAGCTCCGAATGAATACAAAAAATTAAAAAAATAAATTAATAAACAGCCACCATTTTTTATTCCCCCTACCTATACTTGGCTGACTCATCAATTTTGATTAGTATCATACTTAGTTTTCATTAAAGAAATCAAAAATTGTGGTGAAATAACTGCCTTTTTTTCTTTCCGGCTCTTGTACTATTATGTGTGGTATGTAAGTCTGCGGTCGCTAGGAAAGATAAGTCGGCCCTTGCCTGCGTAAATCGTAAAAGAATTTCTCACTTTAAATGCTGTAATATCATGGTAACCAATGCGGCTTAAATTAAATAAAAAACAGTGGTAGTACCGTTACGTTAGTAGCGGCGCCTAAGTAGCAACATGGCAGAAAATATTCCCGCTATACTGAACGAAGTCGGCAAAATAACTGATGGTACAAAGGACCTAAAAATCTCAGTAGATAAACAGACGAATTTATCTTTTAAAAATGTCGAGAGGTTAAAGTTCATAGAAGAAAGAGCTCGGAAACAGGACGAGCTAATCGAGAAGTTGTTGTAGGAAAACAAAATTTAAAAATACGGAAAGCAGACTTAATCATGTAGAACCGGCCCAGCTCTCACATTCCCTTGAGATAGGAGGAATTACCCCAAAATATAAGTGACTTGACCACGAGACACCTCGGCTGTGAGAGCGACGAACGTATATATTTCAGCGAGGAGATGACCCCTACCAACCGGTATCTTTACTGGCTGGTGAGGCAAAGAAGGCCACAGGTAAAGTTAAGTATGTTTGGTTCGTTAGGGGGCGGGTTGGTTGCCAACATAAACCACAAACAATGCGTTTGTGGACATACCTTCACTTTGAACAACATTTAATATGAATCTTAATGTTTACATTTATTTAATAAAGTAGTTGAAACAAATAACTAAGTATTTATTTGATATAACCTAAATAAGTCATAACAATGAAAATCTGTAGGTGTGAATATCTCCCCAAAGCGTTTGCGGAGATGCCTTCAGAGGAAATTTTCTTCTCGTTTTGAGGTCCTTAATTAATTTTTCGGTTTGGCCCCACGACTTTGAAACACCCTGTGTATATATGAATTATTAATTCTATTTTAATGAAGGGTACGAAAAAAAAATACTGAACTGTCGCTTTGAACATTTAATGAAATTTTGTAACATAAGTTCGAAGTAATAAATAATATTTTCTTAATTAGGATTATCTTGTAATTAAAAAATACTCCTTCTTCTCTAATTTAGGAACACTAAGTAATACTAATCTGTATTATGATATCCCAACAAATAATATCAACTAGTAACTTGTTTTTTTAAAAAACAAAGTGTTCTTGGAAGGACTTTGTGCTTATTTGAAGCTTCTAAAGAAAATTATCTTAATTAAATGAGCTTAGGTGAAAATTTTGAACTCCTTTTTTATATTAATAATTCGACAGAAGAAATAAATAGTAAAATATAATTCGTCAGTAATTATGAAAACTTCAACTGACTTTTAAGTACTATAATTAATACCAACAAGGAAAAAGTGAAAGAAGGAGGAGACTAACAGACCTAAAATATTTCAGGTTTCATATTTGTTTTGTTTGATATTATTCTTATATATTATTCTTATATATGTTTAAGTATATATATAGAATAGTCTCACAACCACTGACAAATCCTTATGGACGACGACTAAAAACGTATCATCTTCAAAAAGTTTAATCAGTCTGACTGAATCGTTTTCTAAAATCTTTGACCTCCTTTATCCAATCCACATCGAATACATTGAAGAAGAATTAAATACCCCACTCCAAGAGGCCCTCCCACCTAAAGCCTTCAGAGATATCCATTATTCAGAAATTACCTGATAAAATAATACCTGAAATAAATAACATTTAGATTTTTTTTTAAATCGTGCTCTACATCTTACTTTAGTTAATGGCTAATTAGTTAACCTATGATTGTAAACTGTATCCTTATGAGGAATTCAATTTAGGTTGATTAAAATAGTTATTTATTCCAAGTGTAAATTTTACATGACGTAATTTTCAATAATGTATTTTTAATTTCTAAACAGATTTAATATTTTTATATAGGACTTTGTATGGATACCGAATAACTTAAAATTTGCTAGTATTGGTAGAGTGGAGTGTATTTCAAATAAATTATAATTATAACGAATACGATGAAGTTAAACCTCTATTCTTTTAATCAATATGAAACATTTCATAGTGCTTGTTTTATCAATAGGGTTACAATATAATTATTAGAACTTAGATTAATTTTGACTATTGCTACATATGTTTACAAGGAATAATGGTAGGGATTAGAGGTTACTTGGTTTGGATGTTATAATGGAAGAAGGGTTTCTCTCCTCTTCTTTACTTCTCATCTTGTCGCCGCCGTACAGTGGTCCCAGAACGGAAAAATATTCGATTTTCGAAAGCGCTAATTTCGATTATCTAGTGATTCTCACACTATATAAGCTACAGGATTTAGGAATAGCATGATTTTTGTCTATTTCAAGGGTATTTACATTGATTTAGGCCCGCTGTCAGAATAATGGAAGTTTGACCAAATTACGCATTACTCTAAATGAGTGATATATAATGGTAAAAGAGGGAGAAACAAATTACCAATTTTTTTTTATTGCTCTAAGATGGTCAACTAAGCCACACATCAATCAAAAATGGGCAAAAAAAAAAAAAAATAGCGCTTAACAACGTTATAAGTTACGAATATTAAATAACCATTGAGAACAGCTAAGAATACAAAAAACGGTTGGTAATAATCATACGATAATGTTTATGATTGCATTATTGTGGTGTTCTATATAAATTTTGGGTTCTTTGCTGCAAGTTTTTTTCGGATTTTTACTCTAAAAAAATCCGATCAATAATTATATTTAGGGATAGGATTTTTATGTTTTCAGATATTTTTACCTGACCATGATATCTGCGATTCCTTACTAACTAAAGATGTTTCAAGACATTTCTGGCCAAAAGAAACCATTTTTATTTTACATATTTTTAAATATTTGGCCTTTTTTACATATTTTGTTGTAAATCACATTTTTCTGAAATATTTGTTATTTTTAAGTATTCTGTCCTGAATCACATATTTCTTTATATTATTTGTTCAATTTTAAATACATTTTTCGCAGCAACTACATAAAATTCAAGAGAACGCATGACACTTAAAGGTGAAATTTATCATTTATCATAAATAGTGCGTAAAAATTCTATGTCTTCATCTTTGAATACAAATTAAATGCAGTGGCAATAATAAATTTTCACACAAAATTACATCGTGAATTCCTCAGAATCAATTAAAAAGAGCAAGGGTCTGCAAGAAAATTCCTGTAGCATTTTCCTAGAGTTTGTTCGTTTACTCTTCAATCCATTCGTCTGTTTCTTTCTTTCCTCCTCAGATACCACAGGTTCCAATACTATGTATTTAGATTTGTCCCGAGCATTTGTCAGGGCAGACATTCCTATCTACAAAATTAGAAATCCGGACTTAAAAACCTTTCTTGAGAAATTCACATACCGAGTAATGCCAAATGAAAGCACTTTAAGACAAAATTATTTGAAAATTATATACGAGAAGACTTTAACGGGAATTCGGAAAGGAATTTCGTATGGACCGATTTGGATTTCTGTGGATAGTTGCGTTATATCGCGAACATAATCGTTGGCAGACTAAGTGTTGAGGCACCTTCAAAATCCTATTTGCTGAATTGTGAAATCCTCGAAAAATGTAACCATGAAACGATTGCAAGATTTGTCAACCAATTTATGACTGTTCTTTGGCCTATGGGCATCACTCATAGTAAAGTTTTGTTGTTTTTGTCAGACGCGGTACCTTACATGAATAAAGCTAGTAATGCCCTTAAAGTTCTTTATCCTAAGATAGTTCATTTAAGTATGCCCTATAACATCAGTGGATGTTGAAAGATCTTTTAGCCGGCACAGGTCCATTCTGCGGTAAAACCAACGAAGATTTTTATTTGAAAATTTAAAAATGCAGTTAATCTGCAATAATTTTGTAACCTGCCCTGCTGAATAATTCATTTCTTCCAAAGTTTTAAATATTTTTCT
>NW_027108282.1:360500-362413 GCF_000696795.3 Halyomorpha halys | reverse complement strand
CAGGATACAATACCAAAGGCCCAGAAACATGCCCAACCCTTGGAGGAGTAGAGAATATGGAGAGGGTAGAAGAGAGAGAGCTAGTAACCCAGAAAACAGAAGAAACTCTATTCTTTTAATCAATATGAAACATTTCATAGTGGTAAAGCAAGCAGGGTTACAATATAATTATTAGAATTTGGATTAATTTTGACTATTGCTACATATGTTTACAAGGAATAATGGTAGGGATCAGAGGATACTTGGTTTGGATGTTACAATGGAAGATGGGTTTCTCTCCTCTTCTTTACTTCTCATCTTGCCGCCACCGTACAGTGGTTCCAGAGCGGAAAAATAATCGATTATCGAAAGCGCTAATTACGATTATCTAGTTTGTGATTCTCACACTATATAAGCTACAGGATTTAGGAATAGCATGATTTTTGTCTCTATTTCAAGGGTATTTCCATTGATTTAGGCCCACTGTCAGAATAAGTTTGACCACATTACCCATTACTCTAAATGAGTCATTATAATTGTAAAAGAGGGAGAAAAACATTACTAATTTTTTTTCCTGCTCTAAGATGGTCAACATCAATCAAAAATGGGCAAAAAAAAAAAAGCGCTTAACGTTATAAGTTACGAATGTTAAATGACCATTGAGAACAGCTAAGATTACAAAAACGCTAGGTAACAATCATACGATAATGTTTATGATTGCATGATTGTCGTGTTCTATATAAATTTTGGGTTCTTTGCTCCAAGTTTTTCGGATTTTCACTCTACAAAAATCCGATCAATAGTTATAATTAGGGATAGGGATATCTGCGATTCCTTACTAACTAAAGATGTTTCAAGACATTTCTGACCAAAAGAAGCCATTTTTATTTTACATATTTTGTCTTTTTTTTACATATTTTTTTGTAAATAACATATTTTCTGAAATATTTGTTATTTTTAAGTATTCTGTCCTGAATCACACATTTCCTTAATATATTTGTTCAATTTTAAATACATTTTTCGCAGCAACTACATAAAATTCAAGAGAACGCATGACACTTAAAGGTGAAATTTATCATTTATCATAAATAGTGCGTAAAAATTCAATGTCTTCATCTTTAAACACCAATTAAATGCAGTGGCAATAATAAATTTTCACACAGAATTACATCGTAAATTCCTCAGAATCAATTAAAAAGAGCAAGGGTCTTATTCCTGTAGCATTTTCCTAGAATTTGTTCGTTTACTCTTCAATCCATTTGTCTGTTTCTTTCTTTCCTCCTCAGATACCACAGGTACCAATACTATGTATTTAGATTTGTGCCGAGCATTTGTCAGGGCAGAGATTACTATCTACAAAATTACCAGTCCGGACTTAAAAACCTTTCTTGAGAAATTCACATACCGAGTAATGCCAAATAAAAGCACTTTAAGACAAAATTATTTGAAAATTATATACGAGGAGACTTTAACGGAAATTAGGAAAGCAATTTCGGATGGACCGATTTGGATTTCTGTGGAGAGTTGCGTTATATCGCAAACATAATCGTTGGCAGACTAAGTGTTGAGGCACCTTCAAAATCCTATTTGCTGAATTGTGAAATCCTCGAAAAATGTAACCATGAAACGATTGCAAGATTTGTCAACCAATCTATGACTGTTCTTTGGCCTATGGGCATCACTCAAATTAAAGTTTTGTTGTTTTTGTTGGCACCTTACATGAATAAAGCTAGTAATGCCCTTAAAGTTCTTTATCCTAAGATAGTTCATTTAAGTATGCCCCTATAACATCAGTAGATGTTGAAAGATCTTTTAGCCGGCACAGGTCCATTCTGCGGTCAAACCAACGAAGATTTTTATTTGAAAATTTAAAAATGGATTTAATCTGCAATCATTTTGTAACCTACCCTGCTGAATAATTGATTTCTTCCAAA
>NW_027108282.1:358831-359491 GCF_000696795.3 Halyomorpha halys | reverse complement strand
TTTATATTGTTGAATAAGACAAAATTTTTAAATACATATTATTTACATATTTTTAAAAATAATTGACAATTTATTAGCACATATTTCGGATTTTTTAGCACATAAAAATCCTATCCCTATTTATAATTATCAATTAGATCGCTCTTTCCATGAAGTAGCAGGTAAAGCTATTGTAATTCACCTTTCAGGGATATATTTCCATATTGTATCTGATTTTGTAGGATTACGTTGTGGAGATTGGGACTAATACAAGCTGGGTATTACATTTTCCGCTAAACCAGCGGTATCGTTCACCCGAGCTGGCTTACGGTGCAATGATTGGATTACAGCTAAAGCCTAATTTAATTATGACATTTTATAAAACCTTTGATGCAGCTTCGAGTAGTTATTCGGTACATAAAAGCCATTTTCGATTTTAATGGCATTGGTTCATCGATACTATCTGTCCTGACCATGACGATATAAAAACCTTGAAGCACAAATATTAAAAATTGTGTGCAATCCATTTCATTTATTTGTTATTCCACTAACAACGTTGGGTGGATATGAACCTTCCCTTGATTTAGAACAGAGATTTCTAATATTATTCACTTTCTAGTTCTAATTCTTCAAATGAACCTTCCCTTGTTTTAGAACAGAGATTTCTATATTATTCACTTT
>NW_027108282.1:355819-357985 GCF_000696795.3 Halyomorpha halys | reverse complement strand
TTTCTAGTTCTAATTCTTCAAATGAACCTTCCCTTGTTTTAGAACAGAGATTTCTATATTATTCACTTTCTAGTTCTAATTCTTCAAATGAACCTATCAGTTGACGGATTGATTAAGATTTGTTCAATTTCAAAAGATTTTGAGAATAATGCTTTTTATTATATTTCTTAATACAAAAAATTCAATTTTGTTTCGAAATTCAAAGTCTGCTCTTAATATTTATTCAATGCTAAGTTATTATGAAATGAATTTATGGAGTTAATCCCCTTGTCAAGTGAACATCTATGTATATATAAACTAAAAAACTAACTATTTAATAAATATGGTAACATGAAAAAAATTATCAGACTGGCGATAAAGAAAAGCTAGCTGATCATGTGAAAACCAGTTCAATAGTTAATATTGTGCTAGAACAGACCTTTCCTGTATGTGTTAAAGAATATTTTTTATAAAATCTTTTTAAACGGTATATAATTCCTCGATATTATTACCCATATTTCCGAAAATGTTTTCAATCTATGAAAAATATTTTTCCTCTTTAGTTAGTTATCAAATTCTTCATAAGTTTCAATTTTTTACCATTAAAAATGTTAGATAATCAATCATTTAAAAAAAAAAAATTAAAGGCACTTATGAAATAGCCATTTTGAAAATTTGATTTTTAAGCCTTGTCAGACTGTTTCTATAAGAATAATATCAACCTGATATTAAAAAAAACTTAATTATACATTGATATACCAAGTTTTATAGACATAAACATTCTGGTTAGTTGAATTTTTCAGAAATGTTGCTGTAAGATTCCAGGTTACTGGTATACCCCTCAACATAATGTCAGTTACTTAAGAACTTTTATCCTATGAGTTAGACTGTTCATACACACAATCGCACCCCCTCAGACCATTTTTCAGGACATAGTAATTAGGACTCGGGGAACTCCGTTGAAACCTCGAATTTAAAAGTTTTAAAAATCACAATACTCCTCCTTACTTTATATTTCATGTATAGGTATGATAACAATTTAAATCTGTACCGCTACAACCCATGCAGGATCAGGGGTGCAGTAATTCGTAAGAAAATACCGTTACTAGATCAACGTGTGTGCAACAAGGTGATTTGGTCAAAATCATGCCCCACTGCCTTATTTTTACCCAATTAAGGATATCCTGTCATGAGGCTGGGTATACCCCGGAGGGCTCCCTGACCTACGGGGCTGACTCATAGCAACAGTGAAACAGAAAACAAATATATGCTACAGCTCGATTCGAGTTTGTAGTACAGTGCCTTATCACTCAGCTACCCATTCTTACATATATAAGAGAAAGCAAACATTAAATTTAATCCGAAAACACGAAAACTCATTTCTGCCGATCCTAAAACTCTTATAAAGTAATTTAATAAAAGACAATTTTTTTCTTTCGTTCCGAGATGGACCATCCCAGTGAAAAATCAATATTAATTAACACGATTACGCAATATCTCGGTAAAGTTATATGGTCATAAATAGTCAGATATAAACTTTATTGCACTTTAGACCAATCCTTTTAATTCTAAATCCTTTAGAACCATAGTCAATGCACCCTATTACGTTTCCAACTGAACACTACACCATGACCTTCATATTACTTCAGTCCTTGAAATCATACCAATCAAATTTTCAAAATTTCAATCCAAAATATAAATCTTTGTAATCATCCTTTGGTTCAATCCTCATCCAGTTCCACCTATCACTACAATCCAGCTCGAAGGTTAGGACAGCAGGGGCGAAGAGGCTTATTGTAAAATAAAAATCGACAATTGAAGTTCTGGTTCTGAAAATGGCCAGATGCTGCACTAACGTTTGCGACTTTAGAGCACTTACTCAGCCTCCACTGGCACATTACCAGTGACGTGGTGAGGAGGATGCACTGAGATCTCAAAGAGCCCTCACACGTGGTGAGATAGAGTGGGCTCGAGAATCCTCAGATGGATAGTGTTAATGTGATTGTTGATTATTTTTTCTTATTATTGTTTTTTTCTTTATATAGTACATAGTTTTATTATGTTCATTTTACGTATTCTTCTGTTTATATATGTTAAGAGAGAGAGTTTATTTATTGTTATGTATTTTTTTTCATTTATTTATTCAATTTTGTTCTTATTATTTTTTTAAAATTTTAGTATGAATGT
>NW_027108282.1:349782-351519 GCF_000696795.3 Halyomorpha halys | reverse complement strand
TCATTAAGGGACTTAGTTACTCTTGTAAAGTTAACCATTATCATATAAATGTCTGTTAGGCTACCACAGATCCAAAGATGTTTTCTAGAAAATTATAGTTGCATGTGAATACATATTAAAGTTTGCTTAATGTTGGGAACTAGAGAATACATGGTGGAGTATAAATTTTATCAAATTCCATCAACTATTTTGTAACTGGAACTATACCTATGTCTCATCCCGCAGATTGTATTTATTACACCAAACCAATAACTCTGAAAGGAAGATAGTTACGTAAACAATAGGAATAGACAGAGAAAGAATAATTTGTAGGAAAAAAAACTTTAAAAAATAAAATAAGGCGTTAAAGAACATATAATTGATAAGAAGCTGCACTGACATTTGAAATTGGTTCAGAATTTTAGTTTCGTTAAGCATAGCTTTATTGACAATTTACTTAACTTTCAGATAACAATCTAAACTTCTTCGGGAGATGTATAGTTTTCGAGTTATAGAAATAGGTTTCATGAGAACATCATAATAAAAATATTCGATGCTCAAACTACCAATTGTTCCAAAAATCTACTAAATCAGTCTTCCACCAACGTTTCGGTTTAGGTTCTGATAGTACAAGAGCCGGGAAGAAAAAATGGCAGTTATCTCACCCCAATTTCTGATTACTTCAATAAAAACTATCTATAATTACTAGTCAAAATTGATGAGTCTGCCGATTATAGGTACGGGGATTAAAAAATGGCGGCTGTTTCAAAACCTACATTTTCTGAAATATTAGCCCTAAAAGAGCTGTTTACGTCCTATAGTTCTCGAGATATAGCTTTTTAAAAAGCAACGTTTCATAAAAATGTACTAAAAGATCTGTAGTTAGTGAATTTATTTTGGAAAATTCATATCAAAAACCATTTGACGTACAGGTGTCTATTAGCACTCAAATTAAAGCTAGTTTAATGGACTATTCAGAAGTTTATGACCTTTACCTTCGTAGGAATAGTAGTTTTCATGATATTTGCTAAAATAAATTAATTTATAGTTGTGTGGACAATAAATTTGATTTATAAAAAACTTTATTTCAGAAACCATTTAACGTACTGATGTCTGCCAGAGCTCAAATGAAAGCTAGTTAAATTTTCTACAAAATATTCAATTATGTTTTTCTTTGTAGGAGTAGTAGTTTTTATGATATTTGACAAAATGTTAATTTCTAGTTGTTTGTATAAAATGTTGAATTTTTTGAAAAAATATATCTCTAGATCCATAAGACGCACATATGTCTGCCAACACTCAAAATAAATAAAATTTAACTTACTATAAAGTAGTTTATGACACTTATCTTCGTAGGGGTAGTAGTTCTTATGATATTCACATTTGAATATAAATTTGGCAAATGAACATTTGTCTGAACAACTATAAATCAATTTATTTTTGCGAATTGCGTGTAAACTATTACTCCTACGAAGATAAACATCAAAAGCTACTTTATAGCTCATTAAACTAGCTTTAATTTGAGTTCTAATAGACATCTGTACGTCAAATGATTTTTGAGATATAAATTCTTCAAAATAAATTCATAACTACTGATCTTTCATTAGGTCCCATACTACATTAGTACTATGGGACGTAATGAATATACTAGTAGACATATACTAGCAGGCGCACATATGTCTGCCAACACTCAAAATAAATGAAATTTAACTTACTATAAAGTAGTTTATGACACTTATCTTCGTAGGGGTAGTAGTT
>NW_027108282.1:344120-345417 GCF_000696795.3 Halyomorpha halys | reverse complement strand
AAAAAAAAATAATAACATATTATTAGCTCAATCCAAAGGCATTAGGTTATCTACTTTCATGGGATAATAATATGTGGGTACTCTTTAATGAGGTGAAGAAACCAAGGGATGCTATCTAGCGACACAAGAACTACTATTATTGGTACCAGCTGAAAAAAGGGGCAACAACACCTGAGGGGGACTAATTTATTACTGTTAGGTCCTGCAAACTTTGCAGATATCTCAAGGAGCTCAATGGGGGTGCACACAGCCTTGAGGTCGGTAGCCCATCTACAGCAGCAGGATAACATCCCACATCAGGTGAAATATCCCAAATGGGCCCAAGAATAGCAGAACAATATGAGAATAAGCATGTATTCGTAATGTGGACTCCTTATATCAGTTCTGCGTCTTAGCAGCAATAGATATATAACTTTACCCTCATCAAAATTAATTAATAAACTAATCCAATATTATATTATCTTATGTCTGAACTCCCTTCTTCGAAGTATTTTTTTTTTACTTTATTTCACTATATTATTTTATACATCAATCATTTCTTCTTATCTCTAACCAAACCCCTTCTGTAATGGATAAACCCAAAATTAGTAGAGATCTTATATCCCCATTATACAGGCAAGGAAATGTCTGGTCAAAACAATATGTTTTCCTGGCTACTGCACTATCGTTATCACATTTTACGCAACATGCCTGTCATATACTAAAAATTAACTGGAAAAAAAAATATTCTAAAAAAAGGGTATTATTTTATATATATACCAGAACAACATAGATCTATCCTCGTATTTTCCAATCTTTCAGTTTAATTTTTCTAGGAGTATAGGCACAATTTTCTAGCGATTAATCGGTGGTATCTTGGTACCGAACAGTGTGGACAATCGATAATCCACTGGATTTTCATTTGTTTCAGCTCTTTTGAGAATTTACTATTTGGTTCCCTATTTATATTTTCAGCAGTCGAATATCTATAGAATAATACGCCTTATTTATTATTTACTATTCGAATCATGCTTACAAACCTAAAGCTAGTAAAAATCTTATATACGTAGGCTATAGGGAATCAGTGTGTAAGGATTGTGCTGGGCAAGAGAAGGGGTTCGGTTTATTCTCATCACGTAGCAGGTTCCTTGTTCTGTCCCTATAGTAGTTAGTTTCGCTTCCTCTATCACTAACTGAGTTCTAAGACAGATTTTTTTCTCTCAACGTTGTCTTACTTCTGAACATCCCTTATAATTCTTAGCTAAGGGATTCGCTCCGTACAAATACTTAGATAACAGGAAAATTAATTTTTAATTTA
>NW_027108282.1:338903-343272 GCF_000696795.3 Halyomorpha halys | reverse complement strand
CCTAGTAAGAAGTGAACCGCATGTCTCATAAAGCTTCAGACGCTGTCGCTCATTAAGTTCATAAAGCATCCAGAGATCTACCTTCTTTAGTATACCATGTTCTTTTATTGTTTGGTAAGGGTTTTCTTCCTCAGTAAGTCTAAATTCATTGTCTTCTATTGCTGGTGGAGGTCTTCCTCTGGGTTCATTATCCAATTCTGTGCCACCAGCCAAACTTTTTTCAAACAACTAGCGCATGGTTTAGTAAAGTAAAGAGAACAGAGTGAACACGAAGACACAATATTAAAGTCCGGGACGTCATGGGCAAACTGGGAATTGGAACTACTGTTTATCACCGATGAGTTTTAGCAGAGGCAAGGAACCCCAGAGATATGAGGGCCCATTCAGAGTGATTGCGATTAGAGAGCACAACGCAGTGACCATAGAAAGTGTTAATGAGCCTAGGAAACGGAGAACCGTTCGTATAGAGCAACTAAAGCTCCCCATACTGGAAATTCAGAAATTCACAACTTTCACTTACCAAACTACATATTGATTTTTCGGCGGTCGCGAAGAATGAATCTTGGCACTCCCACCTTGGTTAGTACGTGGCGGCAACCTAGGTAGCCAGTCAGTGGTTGGCAAAAAGCACCACTAGGCCCACTTGCTGGACTTGTCCCCCCCAACAAATACCAATACCCGTACCAGTACCTGTACTATTATATTACACAATACCACCAATGTAGTTAATGGTAACAACATTTTATAAATATAAAGGTATTTAATTGGTAAACTGGTAAACACACAAAAATCCTTTGGAAAAGAATCCATTTAATAACAGTTTTGCAGGATTCAAAGCTAATTGATATTTTTTGATAATTGCCTTCAGCGATTATCTCCTGACTAAATCATTGGGATTATATCCTGACTAAATCAATATGTAGTGAAAAGGAAAATTGTTTCTGAACTGACAAAACAGTACAGTTGGTTATTTCCTCAATTATAAATAACCTTGCAAGGAAATAAATGAACAAAACGCTAACTAAATCATAGGAAAATAACAGTGAAAATGTACCAACACCCTGTAGGATATCTATAGAGGAAAACGCTTTATATCATATAATCTATGTATTCTTGTTTTTCTTTTTTTTTCCCCATAACAATTACAACTAACTAAGAGTTACGTTGTTTTATATATTTTTTCCTCTGTGCTTTATTTAATCATCCCATATTCTCTTTTCCTGTCCACCAAAAAAACTAGATTTACGATATATTTTTTTAATTTAATTCTATTCAAGTATCGATATTTGTCTGTCAGCTTATATAATAAAACAAAACAAAATAAAAAAAATCGAATATCTACATATACGACCGCGGAAACTATCTATAGTCGTTGTAAATTGGAATAAATTTGTAGGCAGTTTTTACATTCACCATATTTATTAACGTTTTGGCCACTCTAGCCGTCTTTAGCTTACAAATTCTTATTATATCGAAATATAATAATTTAAAAATATTGAAGTAACAGCGTAAAAATTGGAACGAATTTTATTTCACAAATTTGTGGATGAAGATGAGTTTGGCTTATTCATGCAACTATAATAAAAAATCCTTTACAAGATTGTTAAATGTGAAATATACCAAATAATGATACATTTCAGTATATATTCTTTAAATGTCTGATATATAATAATTTTAGGATAAGAAACTCCGAGGAATTAGGAAATCAATCCTAAACAAGAACTATTGTCTATTGATTCCGCAAAAAAAAAAACAAAAAAAAAACTTGTTGTACACCCTAATATTCAAACCACAAATGATTAATGATGTAAGGGATGTGATGCTAGTACCCTTATAGAATAGCTTGATAAGATACTTGATGGGGTAATTGATTTTAAAAATATTCCTTTTATACTGAAACTTAAGTGTTATATTTAATTATCGATTATAATTAATGATCGAATTGCCTCGGAAAGTAGACAGTTTAAATACCTCGTTTCCATAATAACATCAATAAATGATCAAGGGGCTGAGGCAGATAGATTGGTCAATCAATATCTCTCGATACATAGGCAAGGAGGTTAAGAGGGCGGGACATGTGTCTCGAAGCAATCCATTAGGACGTCTCTACATGAGTGTCGGTATAGTTGGCAAGGGACCATATGGATGGACAAAATCAACAAAGAGCTTCAGGCAGAAAACTGGACAGAAGTTCAAGATAGGCAAGCGTAAAGAAGGTTGGTTTGGACAGCCAAAGATCTACAAGTTACATATATTATTTTTATTAAAAAAAAATTTTTGATATAGTTTTAGAAATTGAATAATTATAATCATTCTGTTTATTGTTATTGATGATTTTAGTTTTTGAATCTAGTTTTAATGCTCCTTTTTTTTTTTTTTTTTTTTTTTAATTCTGTTTTTTATTTTTTTTTTTTTTTTGCATTTTATATTGTTTGTCAATTTATATTACTATTAGCCAACCATCTTCAATAATTTAGTTTTAATTGAAAAAAAAATTCTATTTAGGTAAAAAACAATAATAATGTTGTTATGTAATTGGAAATGGTTATTTCCATAACCATACAGTTATTCTCTATCTGTATATTGTTATTCTCTAAAAGCAAACACTCTCTAAATGAATACAAATACACTGCTTTTTCTCTTAACGATCACTCCTCTTTAATATACTCCCCTCTGAACGGCACATTTATTGACGGCCCGGCCCGGCCAACAAGGTACATAATTTCCTCAATTGTTTCCAATGATCGACAGTACCTATTCTCTCTGTCGCCTATATGTAGGCGCCTATATCTATACTCCTGAAATGGTTGAAATCTACAAGAGCTTAAATATTTTTCATCCCATAAAAAAATACGAGTCATCTGTAGAGATTCATTTCTACAGATGATTCATAACTCAGTTTAAAAAAATATTTTCTCAACAAACCCACTAAATCAAAAGATCAATTATTAATTATAGTCTACCAACAGAAGCGGTATTTCTGTGTTCTTCGCTTGGGTCCATGGGCACAGCCGAATAGCCGGTAACGATCTGGCTGATCAGGTAGCAAAGGTTGCGATTTCTGAAGGAATTACATATCACGGAGTGTCTGTCCATGACTTCATTGCCCTCATTAAGCAGAGAATTAAATTGAAATGAAAATAAAGTACGGGAAATCAGAAGTTATGTTTGACCTTATATGCTAGAAATGTGCATTGAGAGGAGGTGGTTTTGATGCGCCTTCGAATATGTCATACGCACCTGACCCGCAATTCTCCACCTGTATGTCACACTTGCGAAAAACGACTTACCGTAAAACACATCTTAACCGAATGCCAAGGATACGACTCCATCAAATCTTTGCATAAATTACCAGCATATCTCCTTTCAATTTTGCAGGATAACAAACAGACTGTAAATAAACTTTTCGAATTTCTGAATCACTCAAAACCTTATCATAAAGTTTAATAAAATTGTACACAAATGAAATTTTTTAAGTTTCCATTATTCAATTGTTATACATTTCAATTCGGAAATGATAGCAACAAGGACTAATAAAAATTTGGGATATTAAGGAAATAAAGTCTAATGAAAATTTCGGAAATTAAGTAAATAATGACCCAGAAGTGATTGATGCCTTAAAATAATTTTAAGAATATAAATAAAGTACAACCACAATGCATTTAAATCCCTCTAACCTGGATACCTACAACATTTTCCAATTTTAGTATATGTACCGCCGAAGCGAGTACAAAATAATCAAGAAGATAGATAAAGTAAAAAGGGTGTAATAATCTAGATGTTGATCGCCCTGAATAAAAATCTAATCTAATCTAATCTAACCTACAACAATTTTCTACCCTTTCAGCACATTTCACTACTCTATAACAGGCACAATTCCATTATTATAGATTATTAATATTAGCGCTACAGACCGTGGAGGTCCAAGACCTCACGCGAAATACTTAGGTATTTCGGAAATCACGTGATTTTCATTGGGTGGGTACGTCAATCCCACGCCTATTTTTGAGAGTGCCACGCATTGGCTAACGGGCCTCGCAAAGGGACAGGGGGAGGCTGGGAGAGAGTATTATATAATTATCCTTGAAAAAATCCATGATAGGGCTCTCGAACTCACAACCGTTGTGTTGGCAGACAAGCGTGTCACTTGGCTGGTACCGTCATCCCCATTATAATCCCATTAGACAATTAATAATTCAATTAAACAAGGCACAAATAACTCCATCAGAAATGAGCAAACTTATCGAAAAGAAAATAAGACATAATTTTTGTGTAATGAAGCCCCAATAGGATAAATATAATGTAAAAATTAAGTGATAAGAAAATCATACATAAATAAAAGGAAGGAAGACACAAAATAGTATTAATA
>NW_027108282.1:335540-336643 GCF_000696795.3 Halyomorpha halys | reverse complement strand
AAAAAAATGGATAAGGGAGACGTGTATCAGAGTTATGGAAGACAAAACAAAAGCCCGGATACGGGGAAGCGGAAGATGAGACAGAGGGGCCGGACAAAGGGAATGGCCGAACCCGATACCGAAGTAATCCGAACTTTGATTAAGGGACCGAAAAAATACTTCAAAGTGGATCCGCCGATTCGTGTTTTTCCCATTCTAATGAGAACTGACTCGAGGCCATAAGTCCCCTGTGTGTGTTTGGACATAAGTCGCATCGGTTTTGTACGATCTGTCTCTGTGGCTTTTTGTTCCAACTGACACGTGTACAACGGAGACGAGAGACAAATAGCCAGCAAAAAGGAGCACTAATAGGGACCGTTTTTGCCGTAAAGAGAGCGCCACAATCAGCCCTGATTGGCCCACTCATTGGATCATCCCCTCTAGCTCTGTCTTCTTCTGACTGGTGTACTCATGGCTTGACTCCGGGCACTTAATTTCAAACAACTACTAGTAATAGTTCCTCTCTTAGAATTATTAGCGCATTGTATTGTTTATACAATCACGGTTCTTATTTTAAGCATATTAATATATAATAGTTTAGACAGTATCTGTTGCTCTATTAGAAATATTAAGATTTGCAGTGAACCCCTCTTAACCGACTTATAATTTTATTAACAATGCGCTAGTTGCTGATTGTAATTATTAAATGGGGAGATGGTTGCTTAACTCCAACAATTTAAGTGGGGAAAATAAGTAATTTAAAACTTATTTTATTATTACTAAAGTTTCGACAAGTATTTCAACCTTTCATCAAGGTTAAGGACTAAAAAAATAAAATAGCAACCGTAATGCATAAAAGGAGATACAAAATAATTAGTTGAGAAAATCCTATGTGATATATGAAGACAATGCATAGAGTAAGTATTATATTATATGGAAATCCTGGACTCAGGACCCCTGGAAATCAACCCTGGAATCACCCCCTGGAACCTCCCTGGAAATCATCCACTATCACATGTATGGTAACAATTGAGAATTGTAATGTCAGTAGTAAACATGCATATATGACACAGATTGTGTACATATTTTATTACTTTTTACAATTTTATATTAATACATTTTTT
>NW_027108282.1:333704-333996 GCF_000696795.3 Halyomorpha halys | reverse complement strand
CAATTAGATATAATTTGAAGGCTTAATTCAATTAGATAAATTTAATTAAAAAATTAAATATTATAATTTATATGATAAGATATGATGCTTAGGCTCACTCCATTCTTTCGTATTTCACATGAAGTTTGCTCATGATGATTAATATCTGGTCTAGTTGTGACTCATCACACTCTATTTAGAATTGGAAATTATAGTTTAAATGATTTGATATAAATTTTTAATGTAATGCCTACTCTATTCTTTCGTTTTTTATGTTATGTCTGCTCATTATGATCGAGGTCCGGTCTAGTTA
>NW_027108282.1:326373-332980 GCF_000696795.3 Halyomorpha halys | reverse complement strand
ATAAAAATAAAAATAAAAATAATAAAGACGATAGATAATGGTGAAATAATAAGAGAAACAGTCAGAAATCGAAAAGAAGTGTGAGGGAGGGGGTTGGGTAATACACTAGGTCCCACTCCCAATCTATTTAAGTTCAAGTTAGTTATTTTTTAGTTATCGTGTATTACCTTTTATTAATAATTATTGTAGTTATCTTGGTTTTTGTTCTCAGCCATGACCCCTTAGAAATTCTTCTGACCAACAAGGCACCTTTTAATATAATCGGTTCCTCTCTTCAAAATATTAGCAGGTAATAATTTATACGGTTACAGTTCCTCTCTTAGATATATTAGCATATAATAGTTTAGACAGTAACTGTTCCTCTCATAGAAATATTATCATATAATAGTTTAGGCAGTAACTGTTTCTCAATTAGATAAATAAACATATAATAGTTGTGACAGTAACGGTCCCTCCCTTAAGCATATTAACATGTAATATATTTTAATTTACTAGTACGATTGAAAGCTCGTTATGTTTTAACAGAAATGAAGACATTGAAGAGATCCTTATATGGACTGTATCGTTAAATGAATTATTTCTCCAGACACCTTAGTACCATATTTTATTTTATTTTTGAAGTATTTCTTCACGTCTTCCTTTTTTTGATCTACATATTGTTATAAATACCTGAGAGGTACTTTCTCTGATAATTTACTATTGTATCTTCTCTTAGCAACTCATTATAACATGTGATTATTTACAATTTCATGATATTCCCTCAATTACGGTATAAAAAAAAAAAATGACGCATTGCTGCGTCGAAAAAAAGAAGCTATTTTTGTGCAAAAACCTCTTTAATGTTAAAATCTTCTGTAATTCTAATGAATTCCTCTGTTATTCAGGGTAAATTATTTCAATGAAACGCGTTTATTTATTTTTTTCAATTTTGATAATATTTTGAGACGTAAAATATAAATCTTAATTTTTCTTGCAAATAAAATGTTATTCTGATTAGTTGTAGTTAATCCGATTATTGTTATCACCTAATTTTGGTTACAACGTCCGGACTTCGTACGTCTCGATACGTCAAAGACGCAGTTTTGTGGTAAATCTTTGTCTCATCACAAAGGTTGATAAAGCTAATTTTTTCTAGTCTATCAAAATGAGCAAAAACTAATTTTTCCTGCATTAAATTACAAATGGTGACAGATATTTAGTAAAAAAATATTTCAAGAACAAATCTAATTTTGAATTGCTAAAATTCGTACAATAACTTTCGTTGATATTGAATTGGCTGAAATATTTTTTGTTGGATAGTAGAAAACAAAACAAAAACAACCAGTAGAAACTCACTTTTTCTCATTCCCAAAATAACTTCTGTATGATTTGGCCTAAGGCGTATAAGAAATTTGAGTAACCACATTTATCAATATAATTACAGATATTTCATTTTGGAGATCTTTTCAACTTTCTACCACTGGAAGCCATGTTGATGCCTACAAAATTTAATTTTTTTTTTTTAGTTTGTTTAAATTAAATTGAGATCGTAAAATTAGCTGGAACGATATCGACAAAGGCTCAAAGATTACTTTTATGTGAAAACAAATTTGTGAAACTCAAATCACTTGGTTCTGTTAAAATTTAAATACTCTATTAGTCAGCTTATTAAATTAAATGGCTAAAATTTGTATTTGTGCTACATAAAATGAATTTTATAACAATAAGGCTGGGCCGTCCATAGCTCAGTGGTTAAGACACATTCTTACCAATATGATGTCTATTGGCGGTGCCGGTTCGAATCCGGCCTGGGACGTTGACATTTTTCATTGAGTGGCGGTCCCACAAAATGAAGAACTTTGACCCCCAACCATGGTTAGGCAGTATAGGATTCATCCCATTGGAGAATGGGAGTCTTGACCGAAAAAACAAAACAAAAAAAAAAAAAAAATAAGGCTTTAAGGTTCGTTGCCCGGTGATAATTTAGTAATAATAATATCGGACTCCATTAGCGCTAGTCAAGGACTAGATATAATGTATTCAGTTCACCCACTCGTTCAACAAATTCATGAATACTAAATAATGCTAAAACAAATACATATATCAGTCTACTTCATCTGGGCTCCCCGGGCATGTTAGTATAAGAGGAAATGAGATGGCCGACAAAGCTGCTAGAGAAGTGCTAGTCCTCCCAGGTAAAACCGCAGCAATCTTAACTGCTCAGGAACTTGCTCACCCTGTAAAGGAATGCGTAAATAAAAGATGGCATGCAATGTGGGATGAAGTCCACCCAGTAAGTTGAAATATATAAAGAAAGATGTGAAATCCTAGATTACATCAACCTGAAGACGCTGCGAAGAAGTTGTGATCAACCGACTCAGAATAGGACATACCCGAATGACACACAGCCACCTCATAACAGGAGAGGCCCCTCCAAAATGTTCGAAATATCATGGTAATCTGACCGTCAAACACATTTTTGAAGAATGTAATCACTACAAATTAACTCTGAACCAGTTAGGGATACCAACAAATGTTCCAATGGCGTTGAGAAACGACGAATCCGTAATAGAAAGTCATTAAATTCATCTGCAAGACTAACTTAATAATAAGCCTTTAATTATTATAATTACCTATTTATCTTGCCTTATTTATCAAATTAGAATATCCACTTGTATGCTTTTCATCATCCTTTCTCTACTATCAATACGATCTATTCTTAAACAAATTATAATTGCCTATCTATATAATATTTTAAATCTCACGGAAATGAGTCCCACTGGTACGGATCTGCACACCATACCAAAGCTATGACTCTGTAGAACAAGTAGGCCTTACCAAAACCAACAACCAACGGGCGTTGATGACCGGACAAACAAAAAAATTGTCTATTCTTTTAATACTATCAAGGAAGTGAGTCAGTAGTAAGTCAGTGTCCTGCCCAAATAGTGATTTTAAGCCTAAAGGCATATAGATGTAGCAGTTAACACGACAGCACCTTAATTACTATCAAGTGTGCTGGCAATAATCATATATCATGTCAGACTTAGTGTCAGTTTAAATACTGTACAGCAGTAAATACTTTCGTGACTGTGGATGTGGCTGTTTCTTTTTTGTTTTCTTTCTCAGCGACATGAAGGACCAAGCGGAGTTAGACTTATGCTGTTGTTTGCTAAATAACATAATTATTAGAGGTTTATATATTACGACTTTTTTTTTTTTGTAATTTTGGTCCAATTAACTTATTCTAATCTAAATAATTTATTTAGCACTTTTTTAAATAAACAAAAATTAAGCATCAATACATCATAAATTTGAAAGCTAATGGTGTGTTCCACACTTCGAATTGTGATTTATCTACTTGGCCAAAAACCTCTTTTTGAAAATCACGGTTGAGTGGTCCTTCATGAGTACAACAACGCAAATTTTCTTTATATTTTCCGTCGATCCTAAGCCGATTAAGGGTTCACTGGTCGAGCTTCTCTTCTACCCCTGAGATTTCCAGGCATATTCTAAGAAGTAGAATCGATTGCATCTTTTTTCAGTTGAACTCACATAATAATTGTAGTATTATAAGAAAGATTTAACAATTAAACTACTGCTTAATCTACATAATCTGTAAAATTTTATGATTCTGAAAGTTATTTTAGGATGTATTCATTCATATTTTTTTTTTATTAGTAATTCACTGGAGTCAATTCAAAAATGTTCAAATGATGCAAACGGAACCACTGAGATACAGTAAAACAGTATAACAATATATAAGTATAACAATATATACATCTACATGATACAATAAGCAAGAAAGAAAATTAAATATGAGTTACAATGGGTAAAAGATGAAAAACAATATAGATAAGAAAAAAGTTAATAGCTAAAATAAATATTACATGTCTAGAAGAGTGAACAAGGAAAGGACAAGAGCGAAGAAATCTGTGGAGCTGTAAAGAATGAAGAAAAATTTGAAATCAAAAGAGAAACTTGAGAATGAAATTGGTCGGTAGAGCAGTGGCGTACAAGTCATAGGATACAAAACAAAAAAAGACGTTAAACCAAGGGGATATAGTTGATCGCATATATAACTAAATATGAGAATATTTAGATAAACATAAGGTAGAAAAAATTAAACCTAAGGTTTTCACATTAAATAACATTATCATAAACGCCTCATTCTGAGATTATATTTGAAATTACCATAAAGTGAACATTTCTTAGGCTTTTGTCATGAAATGTATAAAATTTCTATTTTCCCCTATTCGATATTCGAAAAATATGAGACCTTAATCAAATTTCATTGAAACCTTTAGCGCCATTTTGCAAGAAATTGCAAATATTTTGTTTTTGTTATTTCAATGTATCCGATTATGTAAAATTGTATTGGAGGACAAAACCTTATAAAACAAAAAAAATAATAACAAAATTAGTTTACGGATTCGAAAGATAATCATAGTACATACTAACACACAGACCAATCGGTGTTGATTTTAGTAGCTCTGAGGTAAGGTGATAAAATATTGAAGCAAAGAGGGAAACGGGATGCATTACGCAGTGAGACTAAACTGTTATAGTAAACACATTAGTAGGCAATACAATAGAGGAGGGCCCAACAGGCTTTGATTGGTTTTACTTTCTGAAATAAACAACGTAGATGAGCTATTGTCATGAAAATATTTTCAAACATTAATCAATTGAACATTTAAAATACCTCAAGTACTAATAATCGATTAAAATAAAACTTCAGGCTATTATTCTATAATTTACTTAAATAAAATTTTCTAATGAAGTGCCAAAACTTTTTTGAACTGAAACAAATTCTATAAACTGTATAATGCTGAAATTAATTTCCGGGAAACATAATTTAATATGTATTTCTCTTTCTATTCCTATTATATATTTCTCTATCGGCACCTAATGGAAGTCAACCCACAATTCTTAGAAAAGGATTATCTATATATTTTAGCCAAGAACTAGATACCAAAGTGATATGTATTGACTTTTCAACAATTCTAGATTTTATTCAGGTTTTTCGCCATTTGTCCCGATACCTGGTCAGGGTGGAGTATCTTTCAAGGAACCTTTCACTGTGTCCACATGAGTCCCTTATTAGAACTACAAACACTTAAATGTTACAACAAAAACGACAGTTTTTGAGGAAGGATCAGAAGTCAATTAAGAAGGTGCAAGCCTGCTTCCTTCCTGGGCATGTCAAACTTTCCCACTCCCTCTCGTGTCTGGGGAACGCCTACCTAGGGGGCGTTATGTCACCTATGGCCAATGAGGAATTAGATTAAAAAATAAGGTAACGCCCCAAAAGGAAAGTGGGAGAAAAGGTGCAGGACAACTAGACCAGGTAAAAGGACATTGATGAGGATGACTTAGACGAGAGAGGACCAGGCTTGAGAGAGGAGAGAAGTACTGGAAAGACAGAGGCAGAAGCAGGAGATGGAAAGATGCACTTCGACGAGACGAAGTCCAATGAACGGCTATGAGACCTGGGTCCTGTTTCTAATAAAGTAGAAACCAATACTATTAGTCTTGTCGATTTAACTTAATACAATTACAATGACTTCAACAATAATAACTTGTATTTTAGTACTTTTTTTTAACTCCTGCAATATCACTAATGGTCCTCTCTATTAAGAAAAAAATAAGTACAAGTATTATTAACAAGTTGTTTTTATACTTGTATTTTGAACCAATACTATTAGCCTTCATTATGAAACAGAGCCCTGGACGCCATCCCTTATGAACAAGATAACACTCATGTTACTACACGCACCATCCAAATCAACAAACTCAGCACTCATTCAGATGTATATTAGGTAGTAATCTATATTTTATGGCAAACTATCTATCTGACTCATTACAACCATTTTAATAGCATTATATATCAATAAATTGTAAATAAATACTTATTTCCTTGATGTAGTTTATTTACTATTATATTACACAATACCACCCCTCATTATGTTATATAATTAATGGTAACAATATTTTATAAATATAAAGGTACTTAATTGGTAACTGGTAAACACACAAAAAGCCTTTTGAAAATAATCCAATTACAATAATAGTTTTGCAGGACTCAATATAAATTAATTAACTAACTTATTTTGGATAATTGCCTTCAGCGATTATCCTGGTATCCGGACTTAATCTCAAGACAGTACATAGCAAAAGATCCCCACGTTATAGAATGCTGGGTATGGTTATGAATGATTAATCATAAAATTATCTATCCAATTGGGGTCGTGCTCTTCAATTTACAAGGCTATGATAATCAGGTGGCATGCGGGGTGTTTAAACTATAAAATAAAGTCAGGCTAGCATTAGGTTATATTTACTATGATTTATATGTGTGGAATGATTGAGATAAAAGAGAGCTTGAAGAGACTTAAATAGCACTATGGAATTGAGAATACCGCTGTATACTTCCTTTATTGATTCTAATTTTAAATTATGTTCCGATTAAAAATTTCAGTTTAGATTGTTTAGTCTTTTTTTTAAAGGCATAAAACCTTTTTGGCATCAATACCTGTTATAATTATAAAAATATACACACAATTTACTCACACACACTTAAAAAAAGAATTACGAGGTAATAATAATGATGAAATAAAAAATTAAT
>NW_027108282.1:322376-325278 GCF_000696795.3 Halyomorpha halys | reverse complement strand
CCCTGCGACAGCTGCGGTAGGATGTCGACCATGGTTTTACTAATCTTTTAATTTACTCTGAGAGCTTTCATTCCACATGGCCTGCTATCTTTCCGATATTTTTCTTTAAGAGGTGTACTGAGTTCTGATGGAGTAAAAACGGTATTAACTCGACCAGAGAGAGTGAAAGCCTATCTGGCAGCTTTCGTTGCCAACGATGCCAATGTGGCTTGGGACCCAAATGAAATCTATATACTTATCTTGATCTGAAAATTTTAAGAGGAATGATTGGATTCTTATGATAAGTGGATGTTCAGTGCACATTGCAGTGCACATAAAATGTTTCTTGAACATTTTAGAGAGCTCAATTAATCTAAGAATATTACAATTGTCTTTTGAGTTATTGACAGGCAAAAATGAAGGGTGACACGATCGTGTGGAGTTCGGTGGTATATATTAGGTATAATTTACGTAATTTAAATTTAGCGGTTAAACCAACTTAGTAGTATTACTTATGTGTGTTTCGGGGCTTCGGCTCTCTGGGTTTAAGTCTGGTGGCTCCTGTTCATCGGACTTACTTTATTGATCCACTGTACTGTCTTAGGATCCCCCTTTGCTATCCAAGGATTTTAATACTGCTAATTCTCTCCTTCTCGTTCTTCCTTGATGGGATTTTTATCCTCCACTCTACTTACTTCTAGCCATTTCATTGGCTATTCTGGTGGTGGAACTTAGAGCCCCACCCTACGGATCCGGTGGCTTCTTTTGATCTCAAACACTGTTTTTCCGCTTATCTTTATGATTGGTCATAATGTAGGCTTTGCCGCCCACTTGGTATCCTTCATGTTCAGGAATACTCAACCATCCTTATTCGAGGGGAAGTGTTCCCTTGAACGTTAATGCTTCTGGGTCCATCTGCTGGCCAATAGTGATAATGAATAGCCACAATACCTATTCAATTAAATTTAACTTTCTTACCTGCTATTGTCAATATATAGCATAATATTATTACTCTTACTAATAAAAACAATTATTACTAAAATAATGAATTATAAAAACTATTTCTTTCCATTTCAACGAATGCGGGAGGGTTACAAAAAACTGAAAGGTGTCAAAGTATACCAGTGCCTCATTTATTAATAACCTTTGTTAGATTATTTATTTCATCACATTGCAGACTGTTCTTCTTTCAAAACACCATTTACTTCTGTACTTTCCTTCACCTTAGTTTGAACGATATTTTGAGCAGTTGTATTATGATAACTAAACTACACACCACTTGTTATACTAATGAAATCCGAACTAAACCTCAATCGTAACTGGCCCTTATACATGTAGAAGGAATGATTATGATATACTCATGACAGTATATAGTACCATAGGTATAAAGTTAAAATTGGAGCAGTTAAAGAGGTGGGAAGCATTGCAGCAAGTAGTGCATAATTTGTCTTAAGCACAGCTATAAACTGCAAAAGAGCAATAAACAGATAAAGAGAACTCTTGTTAAATGTACTAGATGAGCTTATACAGTGTTTAAACAAAACCGTAAACAATACTCGTATAGTTCTAAAACTATGTAGTTATTGGAGTTTCTCTAAATAGTATTGCATTTACTCTCTAATAACCACATCATTTTAAAGCTAAATAAATTATAAGGGCTGTGCGTAATGCTTTCTATTTTTTTTTAATATTTCAACTATTTATTAATTAATTTATACTCGAGTGTTCAAAAATACTTCTAGCATAATATAAATTTTCTTTACATTTCAGTTTAAAATCTACACATACAATGTTTTTTGTAAATTGATGCAATAGTTTAAAAGAAAAATGATACAAGCTGCCGCAATTGAGAACAACAATTATTTGTGTTTTAAATATTATAATAGATTAAATAATTATAATAAATGTATTTTCTTTTTTTTATCTTAATATTTTCTCTTCTGTAGTAAACCCTACAGAACAGGCTTATATTTTAAATAAATTGTGTATACACCATGCAAAAAGCTTATTATATACATATAGTGTTAGTACAAAATTATAACAATATTGTTATAATATTATATATTGTACAATACAATATAAAATACAAAAGAACATAACAGAAAACAAGGAGAGGTAAGAGTTGATAAATAATAGAATAGTAGAAGTAAATAAAATACAACTGAAAAGAAAGAAAAAGAAAACAAATAAAAAATGACATAATTTCTATAATAATAATTAATAATCATTTGCTAGTCACTTCACACATTATCATTTCAGGTCTATGTTGTCTGTGAACTCTTTAAGTTGTTTCTTGTATTTGTTATACATTCTTTGTTCCGGTAGAGGCCATGAGTCCCTTTGCAGTAGAGATGATTTCAACAAACTATATCTTTTGTTGTCATATATGTAACAATTGTACAATATGTGTTGAAAAGTTTGTTGAGTTCTTCCGTCGCACTTACATGCGTCTGAGTTTTTTAAGTTAAATCTCTTTTAGTATTGATTAGTCGGTCCATGTTCTGTAAGAAATTGAGTCAATTTCTAATGGTTATTTTTGGTTATGTTGTAGTTTTGTGAAGAGATGCTCGGAAGGTTTGTTACAATTTGTACAATGGTTGTCCTGCAGTTGACAATTGCCATTGTCTCTTCCACTCTTTGATTAATCTGGATAGAAAAGATAATTTATATAAATAAATAATTAAAACAGTAACAATTTTTATTATGTATTTTTGCAGCTTGTATTATTGTACTTCATAACTATTGTATCTATCTAAAAAAATAATAAAAATCAACTTTGAGTAGACATCCCTAAAGAAAATAAACTATTTGATTAAATCCCATTCATTAAACTGGTTCTGTAAAAAGATGTGGTATTGTTTAGATATTTAATAAGAGTTATGAATTTGATAAAAAGTAATATAAATTATTATTGTTCCGGTAA
>NW_027108282.1:319526-321571 GCF_000696795.3 Halyomorpha halys | reverse complement strand
TGTAACATAAAACAATAGAATTTTATTACATTTAATCATGTTTCATTTTTCAATTATACAGTCCACTCAAACCCAACCAGCCAACCAAAAGTGAAATGTGTTTTACAATGCGGTTGAAGGCATACTTCATACAATTATTTATAAATCACGTTCACTAAAAATGTTTAAAATTGAACTAAAAATATTCTTCTTGTTTTAAACCTATTATTTTAAGTACCTATTTCTTTTGTTAATTAGCGTCCATTTAAAAACATAGTAACCTAAATAAATATGTTTAATATAAAAAAAAAAAAATATTTTATTTATTTAATACCAGATCAACAGAAAAAAAGACATTTTTTTAATAAATGATTATGGGGAGGGAGTTTAGTCTCATACAAAAGACACTCCTAACAAAATATGAAGTTATAAATAAAACAAAAAATTAAGATAATATAAATTGATTAAAATAATAATTCTTAACAAATGATACAAGTAATTTTTTTTTTCATTATCAGTTTCATGACACTGGGGTGCATCGGACCTCCACGGACTCAAGAAAAATTGGTTCGGGCTAGATCGGTTACATAGGGAATATTAAGGTCTTTTGGTATAAAAAAAAAAATATTTGAGAACGTTTTCCCAAAGAAATTTGCAGACTTTTAGCTATTCGGCGTCGCTGGCGATGAATACATTATTGTCTACAGCACTTAGAATTTTTTCATGTTAATTTAGAAGACACTACGCATCCTTCCACAGTGATTGATCCATGGGGTCTAAGCCTTCTACATATCTTTAATATTTAGTATATGCCCATATAATAAAAATATTATTTTATCTTTTTCAAAAACAGTTACGAGAATTGATCTAATCATTTACTTTATAAGTCTCTTTATCCCACTGTTTACATCTCCACCCATCACAACAGCTCTGATGAACAACTACATTTTGAGTCGAAACGTCTACAATCAATTCATAGAAAATTATTTTGTTATTCTTACCCGTAGGCCCTAACCATCTACTTCAAATTGCATTTAAATATGTAAGCATATATAGTATGCTAAGTGAAATGGAATACATACCATATAATTTAATTGTGCGTGACCAATGGTAATATGAGTACTATAAAAGGTATGAAACTCGTGGTATAGGTTTTTGTTGAAAATTTCATCAACAAATCTTACTGAAATTAGTTTACTGTAAATCGTATTTTCGTTATTCAGAGCCGAAATCCGTTTAATCTTAAGACCCATTTTGTACTGGTGCAGAAAGAGGGGTGCCTTCGCTAAATCTGCACTACAGCGGGGGCTCTAATCAAATTTCAGGAGGGGCCGCCCTAACAGCCTACCGTCATCGCATTAAAAATATGTTGTTTTTTTTACTTCCGAGAATAGAACGAAAAATCTTTTTAAAGATGTTTTCCTTTACATGTATAATATTATGTTTTAGCTTCGAATAAAAATGTAATTATTTATTTAAGGCAGAATTTACCCAACACACACCTGGCATAGATTAAAATTACATAAATATTCTTTAAATGAAAAAACAGATATATTCCAAATCAAAAGAAATAAAAAGATTAGTTAAACTATGGTCGACATCCTACCGCAGGTGCCGCCGGGAGGAAATTACTCTAACCCGCTTAAGAATAGGCCATACTGTCCTCACGCATTGGAACATATCCAAAAACTTCCACCTCCAACATGTCAATATTGCCAGTCAATTCCCAAGATTAAACATATTTTTGAAGAATGCATTCACCATTTACCAATAGTATGCAGAATAGGACTGACCCCAAATTTATCTGAAGCTCTCACCGATGAGGAAGCTTTGACATTGATATTTCTATTTTAGAAGCACATCCTGTACTCAGATCCACTTACTTTCCTGACCCATGGAAATTATCCATAATCAAAATGATTCCCAAACCTCAAAAGCCGCCGGTAACAAAGCGATAGGACGGTAGGAGGATGGGTTCCTATCGTCCTATCGCTTTGTTACCTATCATGGGCAAAATCCTTGAGAAACTCATCTTAAGACGCCTGTACCCTATCCTTGATTCCAAC
>NW_027108282.1:312001-318371 GCF_000696795.3 Halyomorpha halys | reverse complement strand
TCCACATGTTTTTATCATGTCACTATGTCACCTACAGTAAATTTACTTGTTGTATATATGTGTATACAGTTGTAAATAACAATAAATAAATTATTAAAAAAAAAACACATAGCCTCCTTTTCAAATTATGGACTTTCTTTGGTTTTAATTCTAATTATTTATTTTATCATCAATTCTTATTTTTTAAAAATTTTTTAAGTGTGCGTGAGTGAATTTGTGTGTTATCTCCATAATTATAATAGTCCATAGCTTTTAAACCTTTAAACAAGGTATAGTCCAGGGTGTTCAAAACACGATCGTTACCTCCTGTGCAGGGAACCTCTTCTAAACGACTTGAAACTTATTGCAAGGGAACATGCATTGATAATTATTGCAATGGGCTGTGTTGTGATGCTCTCTATTGTGAAACAATACAACGGTTGAATCAAATATCTGCGTTGGATCCAGTTCTGAGGCTGTGCTAGGACTAGTAATTTTTACTTTTGGAGTCAATTGTTCTCAACATATTGCATGCATAGATCCAAATGGAAGACTAGTTCGTAGGAGAAGTGGAGAAAGTGAGAGGAAAAAATGATACCATTTTGAGACCCTCTCAGCAAGGTGCCATCACCAATTTTCAATCATCATCAGGTACCTCAACTCTACATATTTAAGAAGAAAAAATAAATCTCTCATATTTAATCAACTAACATATTGCTATATATTGAGGCATTAGCCAGTATTACAAGTATTAAGGTTTTTCGACATCTGTCCCTATACCTGGCAAGGGTATTTTTCAAGGAACATTTTACTGCGTCCCTGGATATGAACACATCTGTGTTTAGTTTGCCACATTCCCTGAGTCCCCTGAGAAAATTAGATTTACTAACCTTTTTGTGTTACAACAAAAACGATAGGTTTTGATGAAGAATCAGAATCCAATTAAGCTGGTGTAGGCCCTTCCTGGACATGTCAAAACTTTCTCACCCACTCTTGGGCCTGGGGAGGATGGTGCCTACCACGGGAGCGTACTGTCACCTATGGCCAACGAGGAATGAGATTCAAAAATAAGATAACGCCCCAAAAAGGAAGTGGGAGAAAAGATGTAGAACAACTAGACCAGAAAAAAAGGACAGTGAACATGAAGACAGACGAGAGAGGACCAGGCTTGATACAGCAGCAGAAGCCGGAGCGGAGCAAGATGCACTTCGACCAGACGAAGTTGTAAGAAGAGCCACAAGACCTGGACATCCCTTATGAACGAGACAACACCTACGAAACTACATCCCACGGCAGGAATCATTCAAATCAACAGCTATAAGTATAAATTAAACAATAAGCAATAATGTAAGAATCATATTTTATGGCAACCATTTATTTGAATCTTTACAATCATTTAGCCATTAGTAATAAATTGTAAATAAATACTTAGTCTCTTTATGTAGTTTATATACTATTATATAACCCAATATATCACCCCTTATTATATTATATAATTAATGGTAACAACATTTTATAAATATAAAAGTATTTAATTGGTAAACTCGTAAACACACAAAAGGCCTTTGGAAAAGAATCCAATCATACTGATAGTTTTTGAGGACTCAATATATAAATAATTAATTAACTTATTTTTCATAATAGCCTGCAGCATCCTGGCATCCCGATTAAATCTCAAGGCAGTACATAGCAATACTAACCACAACATACCCTTTTGCTTTTCCATCCTATCTAAATCACGTACTGAACAGATATATAACAAAGGAGATCTCTATAAAATTGAAGTTCCATTAATACCATGGCATAACCTTTGGCTATAGCTAGTCTATACCATAGCTAAACTGTTATCAACACCTTATAATGCCAATATATAATCAAAAGGAGAAGACTCAGTAAAAGCATATTACATTTACAGTAAAAGCATATACATTTCATGTATCATATATGTACGATGTACTCATTTATTTTCAATGAAAGGTACGGCAAAAAAGTAAAATTAAGACTGTTTTTGGCATGATTCTAGATAATTTTAAAATAATGTTTAGTAGGTTTTGTTAAAACCGATTGATTTATTTTTTTTTTTAATAGTTTGAGTTTACAACCTCTCTTGCCCTTTCCCATAACATTTGTATATGCAATTCGCAATGAAAAGAGGTATTTTGAGAAAAGATTCTCACTAATCTTAAATTTTGTGAATTTTTACTATTATATCAGAAGAAAGATGTAATTACAATTTGGAAATTTCTAAAAACCAAAAGAATTCTTTCCTTTTTTAAACCTAGTCCTTGATTTTTATTTTAAAATGAGGTTGAATTTGATAATGGTAGGAATTTTCATTTCTCTTTATACATATAAAAAAATACATTTTTTTCTTTGTGATCTTAAATTACTTTTTTTTTCACACTTGGGGGATAGAGTGGGTTCAGAGATCCTCAAGTCGATTGTGTAAATATTGTATATAAGAGTGTAAATGTGACTAGAGATTATATTATTTTATCATCATGTTATTTTATTTATTTATTTTTTCTTCATACACATAGTTTGATTATGTTCATTTTGTTTATTCTTCTGTTTGTATATCTTTTAAGAGAGATTTTTTTTTTCAAACATTTATTTATTTTTTTTTAGTATGATCGTGATTATTCATCACTATTACCTATTGCTCACAACAAGATTGTAATATCTATCAATAAATAACAAGTATTAAAAAAAACTAAAAACTAAATTGTGAAACCTTTCGGATTGGGCCGAGGAAAAAGTGAGTAATTTATTTCCAAAAACCATCCAAAGTACGTTTAAATAATATGCGTGGTTTTTAGGAATGAATAACGCACATTATAGGTTCACGAAAACAGATGAGCAGAGCTTGGCATGCAAGGTCGTGGCCAGCCTTTGGCTTGGGTATAGAGTTGACATACATGTTGGTTACGAACACAAGAGTTGGGAAGCTTTTACATTCGGCATTGCTGGTTTCAGAACCACTTTCCTCCGTGAACCTCACTGGCTATAATTATTATGTTTGATTTTAATGTATTTACTTTAAATCACTCATTATTTGTTATATTTGTTGTCTTATTTTTTCGTACTTTTAATTTTTAATATTAACCATTCTGTAAAATGACTGTTCGTAGCTCCATGGCAATTGAGGAAATAATATGTTTGTATGAAGTATGCCTTCAACCGCATTGTAAGACACACTTCACTTTTGGTTAGCTGGTTGGGTATGAGTGGACTGTATAATTGAAAAATGAAACATAATTAAATGTAATAAAATTCAATTGTTTCATGTTACAAGAGGTGTAGGGGGTGACCGAAAGAAAACATTATGATTGTTAGTAGAATTTTGTATGACTGGTCTATGGAAATTGTAGATCTAACATTGCGGTGGTTGATGATGTGGATGTTAACTATTGCTATGTGGACTTACTTCTTTCTTCCCCCCGGATCTCCAAGCCTCTCCTCCCTCTGTTGCTGGGAACCACTCAAGTAAATCTACTCACTCTTGGTGGATATTACCGCTGCAGCTTCACCCTTCAAGGATGGACGTTCCTCTGGTTGAGGACAAGATGGCCATCTCACATTCATCTGGGTTACTTCTCTTGCCACCAAGCGCTGGAGGAGGCAAGCTCTTGATGCTGGCCACATGGGCGCTACTGATCCTACATGGCAGCCTTTCTGATTCAACCTTTCCGTTGCCGTAGGTTACCGGAACATACCGGCCACCTAAATCGCTCCGGGTGATTTACTTGTTGAGATGTGGTGCAGGCTGTAGCAGGTAAGCTGTGTCTGGGGCTAAATTTACAGAGAGAGTAGAAGAATACAAAATAAGGTTATGCTTATGAACAGAGTTTAGATGTAAGCGGAAACGAACTTTACATCCTAAACAATCATTGAAAATTACTTGAGATAGCTTGTTTAGGCTAATTTAATGATAAAAAAGAAATATGAGTAAGAAAAAAGGATATTAATTCTTGTGTGGGATATAGAATAAATAAACAAAATGTGTGCAATTTCTAGGAACTATGCTGAGGGTGCGTCCACCCACCTTAACAATTCCCGCTTGGGAAGAGTGGATGGAAACTATGCTACCTTGGTGTGAAATGCAAAACTAAAGAACACAATGAATCGTGGTGTGTAGAACAAAATAATCATGTTGACCCTAACTATATACATGTAACTAAAAAACGAACAACAAAGAACAATAAATCGAAAAAAAGAATCAATTGAATTTAACTATATACAAAATAATTTTGACCTTCTTAGGTCAAGGAATGGTGCTTCTCAATTCGAATTGATCCTTAAACCTTGGCTCCACCAATGTGGCTGGTAGCAGATTTGCAGTCCCAAAGAAGTCCCTCGGGAATTACATCGGAATACATTCACCGAAAGGATCCTTTCTCTTCCTTATGAATTACTCTTCCATTTTTATTGAAAGGAGTGCCATCTCTTCTACTGAAAGGTGGATGCTGATGTCCTATGATGCAGAGAGTTTTCGAGGGAATAGGAATTTTCGGTACAGACGTGGTTTGCGTTGAAGACGTGGATCGGTGAGTTGAAATCGTGGATGAAACGGATCTGATTGCGGAACTACCGGATGACCATGCGCTGATATTTTGGTTTGCTGATTTGAAATTTTTGGAAGGCCTGAAGGTCCGACGCAATGTCGAAGATTCACGCCGTACGGTGTTTTGGCGAGTTCGATGAGGAGCAGTGCATGAACATGGTGGTAACATGTTGCCTCTAGAGATCGTACGTGAAGATGACTGATTTTTTACAGCATTCTCGTGAAAATTCAATACGCTGAGAGTTGACTTGAAGAAAAGAGAGCAAGATGTAGATTGAGCCAAATTATGAACAACGCCGGAAACTACTAAGCCGAAGACTGTAGGCGTAAAGTAAAGTCCGTCGACTTCAGTAGGATAAGGAGCCCCATTAAGAATCCGTGGGTATAAGTCCCCACCGATTAACAGATCGACTGGCCCTGACTCCCTGAAACGTGATCAGCTAGAGGATGGCGCATAATGCGGCTGACGATGGAAGAAGGAAGGTTGACATTTGGGAATGACGACGTGATGCGGTCGACTACCACCGGCGAGAGGCTATATTCTTGTTTACCAGCGAATGGGCGTATGGTGCAAGAGGTAGATCCTTTCAGATGCGACCTCGTGGCGGCTGACTCGCCGAGACTTGTGATACAATGATCGAAGTTTGAAATGTTATCGCCGATCTTGTGTGCAAGCGCGCTGGAAATAAATGTGTGCTGGCTGCCTGAGTCCAACACAGCACGGGCCATATGAAAGTCTCCCCTCTTCGACTTGACAAGAATGTATGCAGTGCCCAATAGTACCATGGTATCTGTGGATGACGATGACGTGAATCCGAAACCAATGAAGGTCTCCGTAGGTGTAGGCTTATTGGTCATTGCGTCGACTTCAGTGGCTGTGTTGTGTCCTTCCTGGCGGTGGATCAGCGTGTGGTGCTTATTATAACAAGTCCGACATCGAAATTGTGAGCGACATTTGGCCACCTCATGGCCCTTACGAAGGCAATTCCAACATACCTTGAAGGTTCGGACGCGTTCAAGTTTCTGGGTAAGAGGGAGCTCAATAAAAGCCTCGCACTTGGATAGCAGATGATATCCTTTGCAGAGAGGACATCTAACTTCTGGCGCTCCTTTGCCCTTCTCAGTTCTGTTCCCAGTTGTTCGAACTGCAGCTGGAGTATCCTTAGGATTCCTGGAAGAGGTTGCGTGCAAGGAGACATGGCAGCCTTTCTGATTCAACCTTTCTGTTGCTGTAGGTTACCGGAACAATGTTAGGTATAAAATTGTCAGATTTTGAACGCATTTATGACATTTAACTTTCAGGTGGTCCTTAAAGCAGTGAATAATTCGATACGCATGTTTTTTTTTATTAAACATGGCCTAGGAATTTATATGTGTGTATATTTATTATTTAAGCATTTTGTTGCCATTTTATTTTAATTTCTTCGAATAGAGTAGTATAGCAAACTATGCATTATTTCATTTAGAAAATAACCTATCTTTCAGTGGTTATCTTAATATAGCCCGGTTGGTTCTGGGTGTGAGAAAGGAGTTCCGTAGCTCCATAGATAGATGCGATTCAATGCAAACATTTCAACTTCGGTTTTTCGGTGGATTTTTTAAAATAATAAATATTTTTTTATTAAATAAATCAATATTATATCCAAATCAGTCTCAACACTTTATTTATTCATTTGTCCAACGTTTCGGCCTTTCTAGCCATCTTCAGGGACCATCTTTAATATAAAAATCCTTCTCACATTAATTATTATTTTCTATTTGCAGGCTATTCTGCCCAGGTCAATTTCTTTATTTAAAGTTAAAACCTCTTTATTTAAATTTTAAAAC
>NW_027108282.1:300994-311616 GCF_000696795.3 Halyomorpha halys | reverse complement strand
TAATTATATTATTTTTTTATTTATTTATGTTATTCTATGCTGATCGCATCCCCCGACCAACTTCTCCAATCAATTATAGTATTATATTAATAAAACATATGCCCATCCTTACCTCTTCCTAGTGACAGGGAATTAAATTCACCGTTACGTACCGTTAAGTTTTTTGGATTGGCATCGTATTTAAATTTAGTAATTAGAGTGGAGAAGATCTTTTCGTTTGTCAGAAATTCCTCCAGATCTACAAAGGAATTAATTATACAACTTGGAGGAAAAAAAGGGAAGAGAAATATATTATAAAGGATCAAAGGGCTCTGGTTTTGATATTAATAAGGGGGTTTACAAAGAAATTAAAATTCATATTCTGGACAGTTAGGTCATCCTTCGTAATACGCTGGATAAGCTGATCTTTAATAATTCATACCATATATGTATTAAAATATTAATATAACTTAAAAGATTATGTAAGTCATTTGACACTCTCTTTCATCAGAATACATTGACCATTTACAAGTAATATGCTGTTCCGCGCGATCATGTTTTTACTAGAAACTGGGAAGTAGGTCAACTGCAAGGTAGCAGAATGTCCTGTTTTATTTTAATTTAAATATGTATTTCATAAATCCTATCCAATTATCAGAAAATAGTTTCATTTTATTTTAACTAAGCTGCACAACTTTGAAATTATTGCAGTTTCGATGTCTGTATTATCAGCACAGCCATACAATTCTTGCTTGAGGCTGATATACTTCCCCGATAAATGGTATGATGCCATCTTGTTTCCACTCCTTAAGCCCAAAAAATGTTAGGAACAGGCCCATCAGTCTCTTGCCTCATCACGGTTTACGAGAAGATCATCCTTAATTTTCTTCGGGAATTCTGTGAGGGACACTTCATAAGTCCTTTCAAGCTCACCTCAGTTCGGAGCACCACATCCTGAAACTCCAGACTGAGGTGAATACCAGCTTCAACTGGAAAGAGGTAACCACCATCAACTGCACATTCAAGTCATTCGACTCTGTGTCACGACAATCTATCCCGTAAGCTCATGGACCTCGAATGCCCTGATCGCCTCATTCCTTAAGTTTATAGTGAGCGCACATCTGTTCCACTGACTGGCGAAGTGCTAAAGGAAGCAATCCTTCAGCAGTCTTGTTTTCAATCTATCCTCCTGATGTGATTGGCAACAAACTAAATAAGGACACGTTGTTATTAGTTTTTTAGGCTTAAGTTTATTAATTACTTTAGTAATGTTTGCGCTAACACATTATGTACTTCTAGAAAAACGCACAACAAAAATTGATGCAGTTCCAAACACTCTTCATAATGTAGACTCTCAACTTAAAAAGGAGATAAAACAATAATGTATATATTTATCCATGTATCATTAATAATATACGTCTTAGGGGCTATGAAAAAAAATATCAACTATCTATATAGACATATAAATATCGGTTTGGTGACGTAGAGGCATGAGCTTCGATAGCTTTTCAAATTCCCTTTCCTAAAAACTAAGTACAACAAGTGCATTTAACAGAATTATCATCATGAAAACTTGTAATCTATACTAGCATATTGATATGTATAGAGAAAAGCCAGCTGTGATAAGTGAAAATTAAATGTAAGTAAACATTTAATTCTTTCGGCGGCGTATCGTACTATAGGTTACCCATAAACGCCATATAAAAAGTGACCTTGGTCAAGAACCTTGCCTGTTCTAGGTCAAAGGAAACCACCTGTATAGGTTATGGACACCCATCGTCTCTACATGAAGAACTAATTGCTTAGGGTCAGGATCAGAGGAAAGCTGGCCTAGGGTAAGAAACCTGAAGGGTAATGACCTTAGGGGGGCTGACCTGACCTAGTGTAATAACCTAAAAGATCTGACCTGATCTATGGTAATGACCTTAGGCCATCCCCTCATGACCCTAAGTAAAAGGGAGCGGGAGTTGGATTTGGCCTATGAGAAGGCAAGGATTGGAATTCTAGATGAATGAGAGGAAGAGGGAAGATAGGCAGACAAAAGAAGCAGAGTGAGAACGCACAGAGGGAGAGAAGCAGAACAGACATTCTGAGGGACGGAAGGACTCTCAGGAACAGCCAGAGAAGCAGGACAAGACTAGTCCAAGAAAAGCAGCTAGAAGAGTCCTGATTCCGGGAGGAGAGAGAGAGAGACCAGCAGGGAAGCACATTCCAGGGAGACAACCGATTCACCAACGACCTTCGCTATCACCAAAGCTGACAGGCGTACTTAGATAAGAAAGACATTTCAGTTGTATTTTGAATGGCAATTGTACAATTTATAAATTTGAATAGAGTCAATTTTAATAACAATGATCCCAACTAGTATTTCTTAATTCGTTATATCGTAATTAAACTTTAAGATAATATATCTACCATTCACTCTCATAAGATTATTCTAGCTCATTTGTACATAATTGTTAATATAAACCAATTCAACCAAGACTTTACTTTATAATTAAGAATACCTCCATGCCACCTCATAATAATAGCATAGACATATTTGCACAATAAATTTATAAATTATTAATGGCCAAGAAATAGATGATCCAAGAAGTGATGAAATAATTTTTTGGAACAGGATACTTAGTCCCTTTAATTGTAGTTAAATAATATTTTTGAAGTATGGAAATTCCTAATTTGATAGGTCATCGGAAACCAAAGTAACATTTTCTGTCGGTTCCCATCAGGAGAGATAAATAATACAAATATAAATAATTTAAATACATAAACTCTACAGCTTTATGTCGTTTCGGGCTATTCAGCTGTTCTAAGGCTGACCGGAGGTTCCACGACAGCATTTTATTTATTTACTCATATATTTATGTATTTATACTTGTACCCAAATTTAAGAGGCTGGGCGAACCCACAGGAGTAGACTCACGACTACTAATTTTCTGCCCAGCCGGATTCGAACTCGAGTCCCAAGAGTTAGTAACCACGCGCTTAACCGCGCTCACACATTTAATATTATAAATTTATAATATTTCAATACTTAATTCAATATTTAATATTTAAACTTCATAACGATGAATATCTACTTTTAAAGGAAAAAAAAACTTCCTAAAAGTTTTATTTTATAGCTCTGGTTCTTATTTCTTGTTTGTTGTTGTTTGTTTGTTTGTTTACAAAGGGAGTTCAACTGCCTGGTCAGCAAAACCCGTTGGTTTTTGGTTTAAAATACTGAAGCTATAATCTTTAATTGATTGATAAATTGATTAATTGATTCAATAAATTGAAGCTATATTTTGTTTAATAGTGTTCTTTAACTTATAATTTGTTTAATTGTATTTATAGCGATAGTGGTGAGAGGAAGATGAAAATTAGATAGCCGGCTATTTTAATTCTAAAAATAAAGTAAGGTAAATAAAAGCTGATTATTAAGTTAGTCTTATGGATGAATTTAGTTATTCTTTCTATTACGGATTCTTCGTTTCTCAGCGCCATTGGAACATATGTTGGTGTCCCTAACTGATCTAGTGTTAGTTTATTAATAATTGCATTCTTCAAAGATGGGTTTGATGGTCAAATTACCATTACATTTTTTAAATTTTGGAAGGGCCTCTCCTGTTATGAGGTGGGCGTGTGTCATTCGGATGATCGCTACTTCTTTGTGGCTTCTACTTCGGGTTGATGTAGTCCAGGACTTCACCTCTTGTATGAAGTATGCCTTCTACTGAATTGCCAGACACACTTGACTTTTGGTTGACTGGTTGGGTTTGAGTGGACTGTATAATTTAAAAAAATGAGACATGATTAAATGAAAATAAAATTCTATTATCTAAGTTACAAGTGGTATAGGAAGTGGCCGAAAGAAAACATTTATGATTAGATGGTTAATTAATTTTGAATTACTGGGCTATGAAAACTGTAGATATAATGAGGTGATGGATGATGATGTGGATGTTAACTATTCCACTAGCAACTTACTCCATGGTTCCTTCTTCCCTTCATATTCGAATGCCTCTCTCTCCTCTGTTTCTGGGAAGAATTCCAGGAGTTCTACTCACTCATGGTAGATTTTCCTGATGAGAGATTACAAAGAAAAAAGGACTGCTTCTGGCGGAAGACAAAATGGCTCTCCCTCATCAACCGGGTTAATTCTCACAGAGTGTGCTGGAGGAGGTGAGTTTTAACCGTTGGCAAAGTGTGGCGCTACTAATACCTCCATATGGATAATGGGAGCCCCTCAGTTCAACCATTCAATTCCCGGAGGTTACCCGGAACACCTCTTTCTTTATAGATTTTAATTTAATGAGCGGACTTTCGTCCCAAATTGCTTGCCATCTTTTATTTATGCATTTCTTTCAAGGGCGAGCAAGTTGTTGTGCAGTAATGATAGCTGTGGTTCTACCTGGGAGTACTAGTGCTTCTCGAGCAGCTTTGTCGACCATCTCATTTCCTGCAATACCAACATGTTCAGGGGTCCAGATGAAGAAGACTGATTTACTTGACGGGCACAATTAAATAGGTGACACCAACTTATTTGTGTTTCACTTTGACCGCACCCCCAACCGTCTTCTCCACGTACGTCATCCACGGTCAAATATCTTTCATAATTATAAAGACTGATTTACCTATGTTTTAACATTATTAAGTATTCATTAATTCGTTGAACGTGAGGGTGAACTGAATACATTATACCTAGTGCTTGAAGAGCGCTAACGGAATCTGATATTATTGCTAAATTGTTGTTTGGTATATTTGACGTGCAAAAGTAAAGGGCGAATGCTACGGCATTAAGTTCTGCAGTATAAATATTAGAGAGATGATGCAGTTTTCTCTTATGGGTTGTGTTTTGTGTCACAAAGGCAGACCCTGTTGCGTTATCTGATTTCGAACCATCTGTATATATAGCGGGATGTTCTGGCAGAGTTTGTAGTAGTTCTCGGAACATTTCTTGATATTTTGACGTTATTGTATTTTGTTTACGGTATTTGGACGTTGGTAGGTCCACGTGCGCGTGTTGTTTTCAGGTATTTTATTTTATAAAATTTTATTTGAAGATCTATAAGAAACCAAATTCGTCATTATCCTAACAATTCCTAACGTTTGCAGCCCACGTGAACAGTCTGAACTATAGTAATTATTGCTAATCCATAATCTAACGTACATATATATCTATAGGCTTAAAACTGGAAACTATTTTATAACTATTTCTATTTAAAATATCATATTTATCCATCTCCAAACAAGAAAGAATGTTCTGCTAGGAGATAAGAAAATTTAATTACAACCTTTATTCTTGATAACAAAATACATGAATGAGTGTACAAAAAAGCTAGTAAGTAAAAATAAAATACCATTGAGTAACCTATACTTGGTTCTTCAGGAAGCAATTACTAAATATATTTTAAATTTTAATTTTTAACTTTTTCGAAAAATCACATCTTTAAGGGCTGAAAAGAAATATTCCTTAAAGGAATACAGTGATGAGGACCGTACCTGAAAGGACAAGTCCAAGAAGGTCCTGTATTCATTAGCCAGGGTGTCTCTCGGTCCTGAATTTACTAATTAATGTTAAGGGTCCTTTTGTTCCAATTATCTTTGCTATCTGTCCAAAGTGTCGAGAAATAGTCATTAATATAGATTCCTTTTCAATTTATTGAACAATAAATTTAACGACTGTTTTACGGTTGATGACATTCTGACGTTAATAACCTCTTTGACATGCTTCATGGATTCATGCATCCTTCAATAATTTAAGAAACAATTCTATTTCACCAATTTGAATGATTATAATCACAAAAAAAAACATTCAGATCAGTATTTTATTTTTGATCGGCATTTACAGTACCTGCTTCTCCAGTTTACAGATATAATAAAATTAGTTTATCCTAGCAAGAAGTCTTGCATTGGATATAATTCCTTCTTTTATAATTCATTTAAAATACAAGCTATATCATGGTTACTTAATTGTTTCATTACCCTGAGTTATCGAATTTATCATGCTGATATAATATTAAAAAAACAAAAAAAAACTGTAACCCTACATGAAGGGTCAGGGGTGCAGTACTTTTTAAGGAAGTACAGTTACTAGACCAACGGTTGTGCAAGGAGGCGGTTTAGTTAGAAAGACGCTCGGCCGCCAGAATTTTACCCAATTAAGGTTACCCACTTTATGAGGCTGGTTTGACCCTGGAGATTTCCCTAACCCAAAGGGTTGACTCAATGGTAAAATATAAATGTAATATATAAATACAAAAACATAATATAATATATAAATTCAATAATATAAAATTAAGCATGGTCTTATTCGAGTTTTGACTCTCATTATACTCCTTTCCGGTATTCGGTTTTTCCTGAACCATTTTAGACACTGTAATTTAGTAATAATGAACATTCCCAGAAGGCGTTGTTAGTTCTCATTGCCGATCTACATCTCATTCTGCTTAGAAGATTTGCCTGAGGGCTTTTCTGCTAAAACCTGCCTATTTTGTGTTATTTCAGTGAACTCATTAGTTTAGTCTGTGGGCTGCTTAGTGATTTAAAAATCACCCAAGTCTTCGACAATGTATATTCATAAACATGTAATGGTCATTTGAAGAATAATAGAGGGATAGAATTAAAAAAATATCGAATGATGAGTCCTGCGGACTGAGGAATGAAGAATCGGAATGAAACTTATGTCTTTTTGTAGAGATAGATTCAGTTGAGGTGATGAAGCCTCGGATTAAAAAGTGGCAATGAGGCCAGATATGAGTCCTCATGCATTAAGTAGCCAAAACAGGATAGAATTAAGAGAAGAATAAATAACAATTCTATATGTCCTAAAATAAATTGACGTGAAGGAATTGGTCTATTGTAGTGGTCATCACTGGAAATTTATTTTAGCAAATTTCATGTAAACTAATACCCCTACAATGATAAACATAATAAACATTTTTATAGCTCATTAAACTTAAAAATGAAATTTGCTGAAATAAATTTATTTACAGTTGTTCGTACAAATTTTCGTTTGCCAAATTTATATTCATATGTGAATATCATAAAAACTACTACCTCTACGAAGATAAGTGTCATAAACTACTTTATAGAACGTTAAATTTCCTTTATTTTGAATGTTGGCAGACTCTTATGGATATAGATATATATTTTTTTTCAAAAATTCAACATTTTATACGAACAAATAGAAATTAACATTTTGTGAGTTTATTTTGTCAAATATCATAAAAACTACTACTCCAACAAAGATAAACATAATTAATTATTTTGCAGTAAATTTAACTAGCTTTAATTTGAGCGCTGACAGAGATCTGTACGTCCAATGGTTTCTGAAATGAAGTTTTTCATAAATCAAACTTATTGTCCGAATAACTATAAATCGATTTATTTTAGTAAATATCATGAAAACTACTATTCCTACGAAGGTAAAGGTCATAAACTTCTGTATATTACATTAAACTAGCTTTAATTTGAGTGCTAATAGGCATCTGTACGTCAGGTTTTGAGATATAAATTTTTCAAAATAAATTCACTAACTACTGATCTTTCAGTACGTCCTACACAACATTTTTCCGAAAAGTTTCTGTTTAAAAAGCTATATCTCGAAAAATATTTAACGTAAATAACCCTATTAGAGCTCATATTTTAGCAAATTTAGTATTCTTTAAATGACGTTCTCTTAAGTTTTCTTGTGTTGTTCCTCCTTTTTAAGATATAGAGCTCCGAATGATTTTTTGTTTTTTTTATCGCTTTGAAACAGCCGCCATTTTTTATTCTTATTATTAGTAATTATACATAGTTTTCATTAATTTAATCAAAAATTAGGGTGAGAACTGCCTTTTTGCTCCTCTTGGGTTCATGTACTATTAAGATTGCTGATTCAGGTTTCGGGCTCCTCAGTGCATGTGCACTTTTACTCTCACTTGGCTCCTTGAAACCTCCGAGCTTTTTTGTGCGAATTACTCTGAGCAAAAATTAAATTGTTTTTATGTTAATTGTCTGTTTTTCTGTATATACATAAACCAGGCTGTTACTCTGCCATCAAAACTGGTGGGTCATCAGGTAGTGGATTTTGCGTTTTTGAGTATAAATCATTTTAAATTTACAATATTGTTGATAAATATAAAAACATAAAAGATATAAACAAATAATATAATAACATCATAAGCTCTTATTTCTTCTATTTCTATAATGCCTTTAACTATTTGTTGAATTTCATCAAATGTATTAAATAAAATAGAATTATTATTAATATTGTAAGGTGAAATTAAAGGGATATTTACATTGTCCTCATATGTTGGAGGAACACTGATATTTATAAACTTTTTATTTTTATTAAGATTAAGGAGGCTAGTATATTGTAAATTAAATAATTGAACATTGTTATTTGTTATTTTTTCTAACACATTAATATTAAAAGTCAAATATTGGTTTAACATGGGTATTAACTGAATCATAGGGCTAGTATTATTTCTATATGTTGCTATGTATTGACAATCCTGGGTATTATTAAAGTGTTTCGTCATCTGCCCCTATACCTGGTCAGGGTATCCTTCTGGGAAGCTTTTAGCATCCTCGGATGTGAAAACATCTGTATTAAGTTTGCCATATTACCAGAGGCCCCTGAGAAAATTAGATTGGCTAACCTTTAAGCGTTCTAACAAAAATGATAGTTTGGGACGAGGGACCAGAATCAAATTAACCAGGTGCCGGCCCTTCCTGGACAAGTCAAACTTTTTGTTACACATCCTCGGCCCTGAGGAGGGGGACGCTTGCCTCGGGAGTCTTCGGACATCGATAACCAATCAGAGAAGAGATTTAAAAATAAGGTAACGCCCCAAAAGAGAAGTGGGAGAAAAAGAGTAGGGTAACAAGGGCAGGAAAAGGAGGTATTGCAGGACCTGAGACGAGTAAGGACCACACTCAAGAGGAAGGGTTAGACGAGTGAAGATCACAGTCAGCAGCAGGATGCACTTCGACCAAACGAAGGCCAGGAGACCTGGACATCCCTGATGAAACAGAAGACACCTACGGCACTACATCCCACGGCATCAGCAGCTATAAGTATAAATTAACTAATAAGTAATCATGTAATAATTTATATTTTATGGGAACCTTTATCTGAATCATTTTAATTATACTAACAAATTGTAAATAAATACCTCGTTTCTTTATGTAGTTTATATACTATTATATAACCCAATATATCACTCTTTATTATCCTATATAATTAATGGTAAGAACATTTTATAAACATAAAGGTATTTAATTGGTAAACTGGTAAACACACAAACAGCCTTTGGAAAGGAATCCAATTATAATAATAGTTTTTTAGGACTCAATTTTTAATCAATTAATTAATTTATTTTTAGATAATTGCCTTCAGCGATTATCCTGGCATCCCGATATATAATCTGCTACTAGAACATAGCAATGTGTACAATTGGCTAATTATACGTTTTTTAAAATACATTTATCTCTAATTTCTACGATATTTTTACAATAATGGTTTGGAATTAACTTTTATATAGTTTCCATTATAAAAGGAATTTTTATGCCTGATGATCAATTGTTCCTTTATTTTTTAACGTGACAGCTTTATTATTAATTTTAGTGGGATATAATAATGCATAATATGTTATTTTGGGTAGAGCTTTTAAAGGGATTTTGATAAAAAAATAAATTAGTCCATTATCTGATAGTGAACAGAAGGTATTACTAAGTAACCAATTTAATGTTCTAGTAAGTCTGTAGCTGAAAGGGGGTCGTTTTCTCTTTTAAATACTTTTGGATACTTTTGTAATAAACTAATCAACTTTTGTTTTTTAAAGGTGGTATATGGTCGGATCTAATTAATTTTAGAATTTGTTCAATTAATTCATCCTTTCGTGATCGCGTGTATACAATTTCTGTTTCTTCTTTTTGTAAGTAATATAATGGTAAATAAACCGTTTCGTTAACCTTACAATATATTGTTATATTATTAACGTAAATTCTTATTGTTTTTTTTTAAATTTTGTTATCCTCGTTGTTGATAAAATATAATCCACAGTTGTTATATTTTTATTTCATTCATATTATCTTTTGAATTCTAATTTTACTAGTATTTCTTCCATCATCAATGAAAATTCGTTGTACTTACTTTTTATTCTATTAGTTTCAAAATCAATTATATATTTCATCTCTCTCATTGTTTGATTGCCTAATAATATTTCGTAATCTGGGCTAAAGTTAAAAAGATAGAATTTTATTTTTTCTAAGCTTCTAAGAAAATGTTCCCTACATTAAACTGAGATAGTTTCTGTCCCAAATTCTTTTCCTGATCCTGTTTGGACAATGAATTTTTCTTTCTGTCTTTTGATCGGTAGTACAACGGTAGGTCTGGTGTAATTTTTCTAAGATCCTGTATCTATGGGCCATTGAATTTTTCAAGTTTGTTCAGCGGGTTTGGGTCTAAAAAAGAACGTTTTGGATTTAATTGTTCGAGCTGCTCTCTTACTTCTTCAATTTCTTTATCTTGTGGGTCTTCCTGTTCTATCTGTAACATTGGTTGTTTCGGCTTGTCACCAAATGCGCTAACTGTTGAACCACATTGAAACGGTGTTGTTATCTTCTTTATTATAATGGTTATTTATATTTTTGTTATGATTTCGGTAATG
>NW_027108282.1:287982-293415 GCF_000696795.3 Halyomorpha halys | reverse complement strand
GATGGATGCGAGGGCAGTACAGGTCAACCTCGCCCTGCCTACAAAAAAAAATGTAAGGACTTAGGATTGCTGAGTCAGGTTTCGGGCTTATCAGTGCATGTGCACTTTCACTTGGCTCCTTGGTTGAAGAACGGGTTCTGGGATTCACTAATGTAGCATTGAAGTCAAAGGGCATACGTCTTTGCTATTTTTGAGGCAAGCTCTCATGCTTCTTGTGAATTATTAGTTAATTAATTCTTAATTATTATTTTAATGCGTCTTATCAATATATTTATTCGAGCTATCTGGTAACCTATTGATTATTTCGAAAGCTAAGGATATCTACTTTCAGAATAATACTAGGCTTTAATTAGAATTTAATTTTTCTTAAAAGAAATGGATGTACTTGAGTAAAGATAGGGGGTTCCCTAATATGGTCTATTGATTCCTAGGTAGGCCATATTAGGACATCATTTGTTTCCTGTTGTTTTCGAGCATATTTTTTTATCATAACGACGCTATTTTGTTTGTAATCGATTGCTGATTAACTATTTTGATGATCATTTCTCTTGAAATGGCTTCTCTGCCTGTTAAGATAACAGGAAAATCGACAAAAAAGCAACTGAAAAAATACATTGAAAGGGATGAAAGAAGGTAAATCCTATAAAGCAGCTGGGATTTTTGTGAACTCTAGGCGTAATCTGAGAAGAAAAAAATTGCTTCTAGTAATGCATTGTGTATAAGTAAGTAAATATGCAATTGTGTATAAGGTTCTACGCGAATCTGACGAAATGGAACTAGTTCCCTGGATTCACAAGTTTGCTTACATGGGGATAATATTGACCACTAACTGAGATCGGTTTTCACTTTTGTATGGATAAAGTGCTAAAAACATCCATTGGCCCTTCATATGTCAAACTTATCTCCGCCAGTTGTGGGACGGGTATGACAGCCAACTTCAAAGGGTGTATATGTGTCCAGAAAGTAAAGATTAAACTCCTAAATTTATTAATATGATGTTTATTCTATTTGCAACATTTTTTTAATGATTTGAATAGAGTTGAAATTTAATTTTGATTTTCCCTAGGTAGCAAAATAAAGTTGACTGTGTAGGTCATATAGGGACTCGTGGTCTTAATATGGAACATTAATAATTGTTTGGGTGAATGTAAAAAATTCCTCTTAAACTTCCTTTTTAATTAATTTCCTTATTATCTTTTGAAATTAGATAGATTAATTACACTAGCTGAATTTCAGGACAATTAATTGAATACTAAGTGGGCTACAGCTGTTCAAAACTTATGTGGGCCATATTTGGGCTACTTGTCCTATAAAAGTTGTGAGGTCAGTAAAACTTAAAATATTGTTTTTCAAAAATGAATTTCACCAGCAACACATGGACGATAGGGCTTCTTCGTATGCAACTTAGTTGTGGTTTAGTGAACTATTTGTTCTGCTTCCTAGTGGCAATCAATTGAACAGCTATATTTTCTTGTAGGAGAATTATTGAGCGTCCATCTCCCATTTCCATAAGTTAGATCACGTGTAATAAATAATTCTGATCAATACATGGAAACAAATATTTGCTTAACTTTAATTCGGTGAATAATAATAACTGTAATCTGAAACCATAATCATCCCATTGTACCTTCTTGACTTTGAAAAAGATGAATAAACAACTTTTTCACTGTGCAACCTAAAAAAAAAATAACCTAATCGTTTTTTATATTGGTAATCTAAATTAATTAATTATATAAGATGTCTTAAACAATAAAAAACAAAATTCTTAAAGTCTTATAATTAAAAATAGAAATTAATTTTTAAATAAATTAAAAATTCGTTTAATGAATAAAACTCGGCCAGAAATTAATTAAGGTGGGAGAACCTGACTCACAAAATGTGTCATTTTATAATGACTCTCCATATTTACCTTTTCCCTCAAAAGAGGAAAACAGCTGACCGAACACACCCACTAATTCCTGGCGGCAATTAAAAAGAACATGGTTGAGCGAGCGCCCTCTATGTGATTAAGCCTCTTCCTGTTTAATCAGATGTCCATGGGTCAGGGGTCCGGAAGACTGTTAATAACAGGAGACGCTTGCTCCAGTCATTAATCTTCTCCAAGAGAGTATGTCTTCAGAAGTAGAGGATACATCTGGACAGAAATGTGTTTTCAGATCTTCTGATAATGTCCGTATGTATTGACGTATGTTACATCAAAATAAACTATTAGAATGTATGCTAGTATTTCATAACAATTAGAAATTTCTCAATCTTTTAGTGATGATGAAAATATGTTTAAGTTAAGTCTCCCAAGATGTGATATCAGGCTTAATTCCATCTCTAACGTGTAAACATTGTACAAAAACATATATATAGGATTAATTTGAGCAATAAAGCATTCTTTCAGTTGAACCTGTGAATCTTATCTCTTGCCCTCTTTTACTGTTAGTTTATTTTGAAAGGGCGTTCTACCACCTAGTCATTAACGCCCGTAGGTTGTTGTTTTAAAATATTGAAGCTATAATTTTAAATTTATTGATAAATTGATTATCTGATTTAATAAATTGAAGCTATAATTTGTTTAATAGCGGTTGATTAACTTATAATCTGTTTAGTATTGTTCGATTAATTAATATTTGTTATATATATATATATATATATATATATATGGATTATTTGAGTAGTAAAGCATTCTTTCAGTTGAACCAGTGAATCTTATCTCTTGTCCTCTTTTTCTGTTTTTGTTTTGAAAGGTCGTTCTACCGCCTGGTCATTAACGCCCGTAGGTTGTTGTTTTAAAGTATTGAAGCTATAATTTTTAATTGATTGATAGATTGATTATCTGATTTAATAAATTGAAGCTATGATTTATTTAATAGTGTTCGATTAACTTATAATTTGTTTAATAGTGTTCAATTAATTAATATTTGAAGCGATAGTGGTGAGAGAAAGATGAAAATAGATAGCGGGCTATTCTAATTCTAAAAATAGAGTAAGGCAAGTAGGTGATTACAATAATTAAAGAATCATTATTAAGTTAGTCTTATGGATTACTTTAGTTATTCTTGCTATTACGGATTAGTCGTTTCTCAGCGCCATTGGAACATTTGTTGGTATACCTAACTTGTCCAGAATTATTTTATAATCATTGCATTCTTCAAGGATATCTTTGATGGTCAAGTTACCATGTACATCCTGGTGACGTGTGTCATTCGGGTATGTCCTATTCTGAGTCGGGTGATCGCTACTTTAAAGGGCGAGCAAGTTCCTATGAAGTTAAGATGGCTGTGGTTCTACCTAGGACTAGTGCTTCTCGAGCAGCTTTGTCGGCCATTACATTTCTTGTAATATCAATATGTCCGGGGGCCCAGGCGAAGTAGACTGATTTATCTATTTGTTTTACCATTATTAAATATTTATGAATTCATTGAATGAGAGGGTAAACTGAATAAATTACATCTAGTCCTTATGCGAGTGCTAATGAAGACTGATATCAATACAATATTGTCATTTAGTGTATATGACATGCAAAAGTAAAGGGCGGATGCTATGGCATTAAAATGGCATGTTCTGCAGCACAAATGTTAGAGATATGATGCAGTTTTCTCTTATGGGTTGTGTTTTGTGTCACAAAGGCAAATCCTGTAGCGTTTCTGAATTCGAACCATCTGTGTATATAACGGTATATTCTGGCAGAGTTTGTAGTTTTTCTCGGAAGATTTCTTGATATTTTAACGTTGTTATATTTTGTTTGCGGTATTTGGATAGCTCTCGATTTACATTGGGAAGTTGTTTAGGTCCAGGGGGTCGTTTTATTTTCTGGTATGTTGACGGCTATTGCTTTTAATACTGTGACAGTGACCGATAATCGCTCAGTGAGAGGTAGTGTTGTGTTTATCTTCCGTTGGAACTGTCTAGAGAATTTAGAATTGAAAATGTACTTATAAGATGGATGCGAGGGCAGTACAGGTCAACCTCGCCCTAGAAGTTGCCATTAGAAAAGTAAGGACAAATCCGGGTGCACCATTTACAATAGTCTCGCACAACACATGGCTTATGCGGATGATGTAGTAATCACTGGGAGAACCAAAAGAGCACAGGTTGTTGCTGTAGAAGAATTCAAGAGAGCAGCACAAGATATAGGACTTAATATTGATTGAGAAATGACCAAATATATGAACACCTCAAGACAGACCGGGGAGAGAAGATATATTGTGGTTGTGGGAGAAAACACGTTTCACAGCTACAGAACTTTCAAGTACCTGGGAAGAGTTCTGACGGAGAATAACAATTCTGATGTCGAAATTAAGGGCAGAATGGTAGCAGGAACCAGATGTTTCTATGCCCTGCAAAATGCTCTTCGTACAAAAGTTTTTCCATGAAAGCAAAGCTTTTGTTATACAAAACAATAATTAGGAGACAGAAGAGCTCTAATGGTTTGGGAGAGTCCTGAGAAAGATCGTGGATCCATTAAACAAGAGCACAGATGGAGAATCAGAAGCAATGCCGAACTAATAGAATTGTATGGAGAGCCTTTTGTATGGAGCTCTGTGCTATTAAGAAGAGCAGGCTGCGATAGTTAGGACATCTGGAAAGGATGAAGCCCTGTAGGCTGTCTAAAAGGATGATAAATGGTGCACCAGGAGGAAAAAGGAAAAGGGACAGACCCAGACGTCGATGACTGGATGAATTGGAGAGTGATTTGAGAGAAATGGGAATTGGAAATTATTCTTTATATCATCTGAACAACGTTTCTGCCCATCATCAAGTTTTCAATAGGTAGTGAGTCTACGAAAAAAATACTAATGGGAAAGAATTTATATATTTTACTAGGTCTCAATGTTAATTCTGGGCATTGAGATTCTTCTAGATCCATTTTTGTTTTGTTTTTAAGGTTTCTCCTTATTTTAAACACACCATTGGAATTTTTAACAATATTAGACAATAAAAATTATTATTGAGATTTAATGAAGTAAAATAAATAAGAATAATTATGAATCATAATAATGAAATTATAGATAACGTGAATAATAAGGCTTTATTCAGACCTGCAGGGCCCAGTTTCATAATGAAAGCTAATAGTATTAGTTCAAAATACAAGTATAGAAACAACGTGTTAATAACACTAATACTTATTTTTTTCATAATAGGGAGGATTATTAGTGATATTACAGGAGTTTAAAAAAGTACTAAAGTACAAGTTACTATTGTACAAGTCAGTGCAATTGTATTAAGTTAAATCCACAAGACTAATAGTTTGTACTTTATTATGAAACAGGACTAAACTTTAACCACTACAGCCGCCAAAACCGCTATGGTCCGCCATGATGTAACCCTACTAGCTAACACGGGAACTACTACAGTCATAAGTCAAACGCATCATTTGAATAATAAGGATTAGAACAGATTCTGCTGATCCACTGATAGCAAACATCTTACACGTAGCATGTT